>NW_007578107.1:263812-268038 GCF_000690725.1 Stegastes partitus | reverse complement strand
TTTTCATCTTAATAGAACATAATTATAGTTATATATTAGTCATGTTAGTATATATTAATTAGAGTTATAGTTTTGAAATAGTCATTCTGCTCTTAATCTGCCACACTGTGTTCACATTAGCCATTTTTCTATTATTTTATTTTTATAAACTTAATTTTCTATACAGTCGTGACTCGATAATCTGACGTTTAACAATCAGAAAACGTTGCTATCCGACATGTTTTTAGGAAAAACAAACAGAACCCATTAAAAACAGCCTTAACATACCGACAGCCTTGGATTCTGACTCCGACGTGACATTTTATGTCACAAATAAGGATAACAGTGTATTATCTGACTGAACAATCTGACAGATTGGCTACGTTCACACTGCAGGACTTGATGCTCAATTTGGATTTTTTTGTGAGTTTGTTCACATTTCTAATTAAATGCGACTTGTATGTGATCTGCTGTGTGAACTTCATACGACCCAAAAGTGTCCCGCATGAGCAGAAGAGGACACAACGACGTCACACACAGCGAGCGTGCTCAGTGTTTATGGAAGTAAACATGGATGGTGGCGACGTGGGGGTGGCGCCTCCTCACTGCCGATGGTGGAAGCAGAACTGTGACCGCTAACTAAACCAGTTTTGGGTACATTTGTATTTCTACTCAGCCTTGAGATGCTCTGGGTTCAGGTGAAGATGGTTTTGAGCTTTAGGTTGGTGAAAATTTGCACCTTAGGAATGTAGCACAGCGTAATACAGCTCTGATGTCGATGTGGTTTTAAAATAATTGTGATTCTGGTCATAATCTGGCAGGTCTGGTCGGTTGTATGGACGTATTTTGGATACAAAAGGAGTGATGTTGAACAAAAATGGGTCAATATAACTAATTAATGTGACTATCAGCAGCACGAAGCTCTGTGTGACGAGTACAAAGTCACATCTGAACATCATCCAAAGCAAAAAAATGTCAGTTTTTCTGAAATTATTCTTTGTCTTCAATTCAGATGCACTCGCCTACAAAATCACCCCAATCCTTCTACAATGATTCATTCTTTCCAAACAGACTCATTCAAGTAATCGGCTGAAAATTCCTGTATTTTTTCCACATCGCAGAAAAATGAAATGTGTCAGGATATTTTTCCCAAAATTGTTCACTTAGAGTCCAGCAGCTATTTCCTCTGTGAATTATTCCCAAATTGCTGAGGTGCAGTTTCAACAATCTGCCATTTCCTCTGCAAACATTTCAATGTTCAGGTGCAAAAATAGATCAAACAGCTAATCCAACACACTGATGAGGTTTAAAAGAAGAGAAGAAGATGTCTTGTCCTGTGGTATTTTAATGGGGTCTGGTGGGAGTCCGGAGGGTGTGGACACTGTTACTGTAATAGAAACTCACTCCCAACCAGACATCAGCGGCCTAATTATCTTTTGATTTAGCACTCAGACCAGCAGTTGGACCTGACTAATATTAGAAAAGCATGTGTACCGAGGCAACAACACATGAGATAAAGTGCAAAACATACTCATAGTGATGCACAAATGGAGGTTTAGACGTTGAAGCTCAAAGAAAATGGTCGAGATTATACAAGTTGACCCTTTAAGAACAAAAAAACAACCTTCTCTGAACAGATTTCCCGTTTTATTGAATTAAAGATTTTTTTGAAGTGTTAATTTTGATGTTGACTGTAAAAAAATAAATAAAAATGTAAAAAAATAAAAGAGTCCAAAGCTGCAAATAATGTCCACATAAAAAAATCAGTATTTTTACAGTTTTATTTTTTTAACAATTTTTTGCCATTATTTGAAACTATGTATATTAAGAATTGAAAATTGTACATAATTTTTATTTTACAGGATTTCCTTGTTTTTTTGTTTTGTTTTGTTTTGTTTTTTAATTATAGATTACTAGTAAAAAAAAAACATTTTTTAAAATTAATAATAATTTACATACAAAAAAAGAGACAAATATATCATTATTTTTTTCACATTCGAACCAATTATTTGTATTTGAATCTACAAAAAAAATTAAATTAAAAATATATATATTTTACAGGTATTTGCAATTTTTGAAAGGCAAAATTTGCATTTTAAGGACTCAATAAATATATATTTTTTTAAACTGTTGTTTTACAGATTTTCTCCATTTTGTTAAATTACTGCTATTATCAAGTATAATCACAGATCACAAGACTTGTAAACACTCAAATAATGCCTCATGTAGACAGGCTGGACACTGCAGAGCAAAGAAAAGCATCTAAACCACACATGTTCTCCCTCTGAGGGCCAAAACCAAGCCCGTCTGCTCACATGTGGCCTGTCAGGCAGCATGAATGAAGCAGGAGATCCAGCAAAGCCAGAGTCCAGCCGAGTAAATGGCTCAGCTGGCCGCAGAGATAATCATTACGCTCATTAGGATTCCACTGTGCTCCCCTCCAATCATCGGAAACCCTGTGCGTTTAAAGTAAAGCTGCCACGCTGGTCCAGCTTTGTGGGCAAGAAACCAAGCTGGGATAAATGTCTTCCCATCATATTGATAGAACAATAAAACGTCATTCTTGTTTCGGAACAACCCTTAAACCCCTTTCAGACTGCTTCCTGTTAATCTGAATGTCGGCTTCACGTCGGCGTGAACATCCTGCACGCTTCTCCATAAAACTACGATCTTACTCGGTCGGTAACATTTCAACTTGAAACCTGAATTGCAAGCAGACACAATAATGGACAGATATTCACAAATCATAGCAGTTTGAGCTGCGTGAAGTGATCAGAGGAAGACGATTTCCATTTTCCAGGAACAATATCTGACCAAAAACATCACAGAGAGCAAAAAACTGTTTAACAATCACCTTAACGTTCTCTTTCACTTTGCTCTGCAATTTCTAAATGTAATCCAGGTTTAAACAAAACGCTGACAGGAGCTGATTCCAGATGTTTGGAAGAGTTTTTCCTCTGAGTTGAATCAACAGCTGCAGCATCAGGCGGCAGCAGGATGCACACAAGCATCACAACGATTTATATGCATTTACTCACAACAGCAGTGATAATTTCATTAATTACTTATAATTAGAATTTATCCCCAACATGGAGACAGAATATATCAGGAGTCAAACTGCAAACTTTTCATCATCTCAGACTTTCTCCACAATTTGGCACCAAAACCAGTAAAAAAAAAAAATATCAAAGAGAGCTAAAGACGGTTTAAAAATCACATTTTTAATTAATTTTGCTCAACAATCATCCATCCATNATTTAGAATCTTTAAAACAAATATCCTAGTTGCACAAATGTAAGAAATCCTGAGTAAAGGAGGGCGTATTGGACTGTACGCTGCATGTTGACTCCTTAAGATGACGCCGCCACAGTTACTAATCAGTCTTCATTTTGAGACAAAGCGTCCAAATCATGAGCTGAAATCACTTTTGAATTTAGCTAATTGTTTTCCCAACACACTTCAAACACTCCGGCGTTAACTGAGCTGCGTTTCTCGGGCCGTGGAAAACAAATTCATCGTGTTTCCAGTCTGACTGACGAGAAGACAAACGATATATAAAAGGTTTAATGAGACAAAACGTAGAATCGGTTAAACCAAACCACTCAGGACGAACAAAAACTCTGCAACTGCATCCTCCAGATTAAACCTTTTTTCTGTCAGCGCGCAGCGACAAAAACACAATAAGTGGAGCATCAACAGCAATCAGCGGCCTGGGAAAGACAAAAACTCTGCATTCAAACCAAACAAAAACGACTTTTCTCTGCGTGAAGGCGGACTTTTGAAACAACAGCAGCGTTTGGCTTCATTAGCGTCTCTCTAATGAAACAGACTCACAGCTCAGGACATCAGCATCGTGTTTAGATCACTCTTAAAAAACCCAAAGTCCCGCCCGGCTGTTTGTTTTCTGCTGGAGGTGGAGGGTAAAAGGCCTCCGACATGCAGCCATGCGTGCAGGTTCAGTCTGTTGCAATTTAAAGGCTCACTTGTTTAATAAGCTGCGTCTTAATTTGTTCACACTGCCTGAACTCAGAGAGACGGAGGGACGAGCTGGGAGGACATCCACTGACGAAAAGAAAGGAGAAAGTCAAGACAGGGGCGATCGTAATGAGAAACAGAACTTCTCTATTGGATTTTTCCAAATAACACAACATCTTAGACACAATTTTTAAAAAACAAAAAATTACAGTGACTGAAAGTAAGTAAATGCTTTTGTTTTCATCTTAATAGAACATAATTATAGTTATATA
>NW_007578107.1:245238-260512 GCF_000690725.1 Stegastes partitus | reverse complement strand
GACAGGTCACCAGTCTATCACAGGGCTACACTTAGAGACAGACAACCAAGCACACTCACATTCACACCTACAGACAATTTAGAATCACCAATTAACTTCAACATGTTTTTGGACTGTGTGGTAGAAAGACGGAGAACCCAGAGAGAACCCATGCTGCACGGGGAGAACATGCAAACTAAACACAGAGAGATCCCGGGTGTCCTCACTGGGACGCGAACTGGCGACCTTCTTGCTGCGAGGCAACGATGCTAACCACTGAGTCCCTCAAAAATTAGTCATTAAAAAAATAAAACTGTACCGCATTAAGACTTTAACAGGTTAGATTAATGAGACTCACCAACAAGAAATGTGATCCAGGTTTCAATAAAAATGATAACAGGAGCTGACGTTTGTTGCTTCCAGATGTTTGTAGGATGTTTTTCTCTGAGTTTCATGAAAACCTGCAGCATCAGACACCACCAGGACCCATATTAGCATCTCCAAAGATTATTTTTTTTTATTAGTTTTCATGTATTTTACTCCTATCTGTATTTTTTAAATACACAAAAATATCAAAATAGTTTTTTAAAATGCAAATTAAGGACAAATATTAACTGTAAATAACCATTAAATTGACATTTTGGTCTAAAGGTTTTTTTAATGTGAAAGATTGAGAAAGTTTGCAAGTTAATTTTCACAATAAACTCATTATAATTACAGGATGAAGCTGTTTAAATCAAGTTTAATACTGTAAATATACATTTAAAATTAGATATAATTAGTGATGATTAAGAGAAAAAGAAGTGTTTGTTCATGTTTGTAAGTTACAGACATTTCTGCAACAAAAATGTTCAGTCTTTCAAAATATATATCAGCACTACTAGTTTGTCAAAATACAGTTTTATCAAATCTGTTCATCTATATTGTTATGTACACATTATTATTAGATTGTCATATATTATTGGTTTTGATGTAATTTTGACACATCCTTCATTAAATATTAAAAAGCTGAGCGATATTCACGATGTCAAGTTAAATTAATGTATTTTAAAATTACAGTATTTTTACAAGACAGCTATTTTCCAACTTTTTACAGTAATTTCAGCGTCCCAGTTACTTTCCTTTGAACAGCTTTTTAACTTGTGAGGCTGAGAAAGTGTGTTTATGTGGAACTCATTAAAGGCTCAAGCAGCTCGGCTAAATTAAATCAATATTTTTCAGTTTGTTAATCTCTTCCGATGCTCTGTTTAGTCCGGCTCTTCAGTTTTAACACTCGCGTTAACTTTCAGCTTCACGGGACGCTTTAGATGATTTTGCAGGGATTTGTTTCTAAACGCCGCTCGGCAACAACTTTAATTTAAGACGTGGTGCATCTGCATCCAGATAAATCTCAGGGATCAGACGGAAAACACAGTCCAAGCCTCCAGTTTAAGCTCGTCGAGGTGAGCATGCAGGAAAACGGTTACTGTACGTTACTCTGGATCCTCATTTCCATAATCCTGCAGATAAGGAGTGTGACAGGAAAGCTGAACATTAGAGTTGTACAGCAGAGTTCCACCTGCAGCTGGTCGGCTGTCAGCGCTCTGCTAAGTGTGCGGAGGCTGCCAGCTTTGTGCCAATTATGACATCAAATACATTTTTATGTTCCTGCGCTGTTCTCACTGATTCATTACACTTTGATCCTCTTTGTCTCCGACGCATGAACCCAACAGCAGAACGGCAGTAATCTGTGTGTAGCGGCGAAGGCACACAGCGGTCGAACAAGAAGCTAATGAACAGCAAACTGTGATTTCAGCAGAGAAGCTCGTGTTGCTGAAAACTTTACAATTTATTCTATGAAAATAAAATCAGGTGAGCTGGAGCCTAGATAAGGCAGAGAGAAGGAACAAGCCCTGAAATAACACTGGATGATAGGACACACTGTAAAAAACTATATATTTTTAACGGCACTTTTTTAGATAAATTACTGTCGTTTTACACATTTCCATGTTGAATTCTATTACACATAACTCAGAAAATCACAGAAAAAAGCCTTAATTTCTATGTTGAATGCCAAAACTGTAAAGAATGTCCACATTTTATAAATAAATTGTTCTTTTCCAATCGTTAAAAGTAAGATATATATATATATATATATATATATACATATAAATGGTAATAAATAAATGATTAATTTATTGATTTGTCTTTATATTTCTACTTTTATTAGCCTTTTCTTTCATGGATTCATTTTTGATTAATATTGCTCTATAATGCCACATTATTTATTTTTATTTTATTTATTCCTCCTTTTATTTTCACTTTTATTTATTATTCTTTTATTGATTTATTTTTATTTAGTATTTTAATGATTGAAAAGTAGTAAATAGTTTTTAATAGTTATTTAACAGCATCTCCCTGTTTTGTTAAAATACAGAAACTATCTAGTAAATATCAAGGAAGTAAAATAATCAAATAGAAATAAAACAAATCACTATTTTTAGAAATAGTAATTGTTTTTTGTTGTTTTTAACGATGTTTGAACATTAAATTACATTTTAAAAATATATTTAAATCTTTTTAAAAAAAAAGATTTTACAGATATTAGCTAGTATTTATTGGCAAAAATTTAAAAAATGGTTAACAATGGGTGACCATAAAATTACAGCCTTTTTTCTTCTTTTTTTAATTGTATTTAAATCAGAAAATTGTATTATTTAACCGATATTTGCTGTTTTCACGTTTGTTAATTTAAAAATTGTTTTTTTTTTTTCATATTATAGTGTATATTCTTAACAGACACACTTGTTTACAATCTAATCTGTGAGCGAGCTGGACACTTGTGCAGAAACCCTGAGGGCTGCTGGGATACATCTGCAGGCTGAATGATGGCACAGAAAGAACAAACCCAGAAGAGGATGGATGGAAGCTGAAAGAGGGAAGTGAAGCAGCTTGTTTCTTTGTTGTCACAGAAATCTTTCTGCATGATAATAAACTCGCTGTTGTTTTTTTTCTTGCATTGTGCACCAATCAAGCGTAGTTCGTCTGTTTTTTCAGTCTAATTGCTGCACCTCTTCCTCTCCCTTCAGTCGCCGGGTGATGAGTCAGGGAGCAGCGAGGGGTCCCAGATATTTGCATCGGCACCTCGCCTCATTTCCTTCCCTAATGGGAGGCAGAAATGTGTTCTGTGGGACGGGAAGATGGACTGAAAAAAAAAAAAAGCAAAGCGTGCTGGAGTGGCCTGGTGGTGCACCGCATTAGCATTAAAATAGCAAAAACAAGCAATGCAAATGATGTGCACGAGTGAGTCACTTGTAGCCCGAGTGTGTTGATTAAAACCCTGATTCACCGTGTGACAGGATGAGCGTCCTCCTCCTCCTCCTCCTCCTCCTCCTCCTCACTGATTCATCCACTCCAGCGCCGCCTGTACATGCGTGTGAAAGCATGTGCACCTTTTATTTTGGTAGGTGGGCAGACGAGAGGGCCCACGCGTCCCCATGACAACGCTACGCTCGCCTGCCAACCGCCAGCACCTTCCACCTATCTCAGTCATTAGGCCCGCAGCCACCGATGCATTATCAGATGATGCAGGTAGGAAAAACATGCAGCGTAAACAACAAAGCTAATGAGCGCCACAGCCACCGCTATAGGTCCCAGTTTGTGCTGCCTGCTGAGGGACTCCATCATCCAGCTGCAGGAGGTGATTTGGACCTGGAAGCGTTCCTGTTTTGCCATCCATCTGGTGCCGCACTGCTGGGAACGGACTCAGCAGTGGACAGTTGCGTGCCAGAGCCCTGAGCTGATGCTAACACTGCTGCTGCTGCTCTCCGGGGGGGAAGTGAAGGTTTGTGTCCCTGCTGCACAGCTGAAACTTGAGGGGGAGGAAGAACCACGGAGGGTAAATCCTGTAGGGGGTGAAAGAGGGAGCTGCCAGTGGTGGAAGTTTTCACTCAGGGTGAGGCCTCGGGTGACGGTCAGGAGGAAGGAAGGGAGGAGCTGTACACGCTGGGAATCAAACATCCGTCACAAGCACAAACAGTGTCCGATCCAGACCACATTGAGCCGACGCACTCCTGTTTCTTACACAACAGTCCTCCAGCAAGACAGCGCTGCACAGGATTTGCTCGTGTCATGTTTTTGATCACTGTGGGCTTCGTGTTTCACTGCAATATAAAGTCCTGCACCTCTATGGAGACAGAATAAAGGAGAGAGAACTGAGGAATGTCTTCAGTTAGAATGGCATAACTTATAATAAAGAAAAGTCTCCTTACTTTGATTTATTTATTTTGCTTGTTTCCATACTTCTGCTCTGTATAAACACATCCTGCACTTCAGTCTAGAAATCCCTTAATTGTTTCTTACATGACTGTTGGTTGCAGTTGACTCAATCATGGCTTCCCAGTTCTGATGAGAAGTGCAGAATTTTTAGTTTTTTTTGCAGAATCTGGTTAAATACGTACGAGGTGTGTCAGAAAAGTTCCAGGACTGGTGTCACAAAAAAACTACAAACTACCAGTGTTCTTCAGACGATCAACCAGCACGTCTACAAAGAGATCCTGTGGCGTTTGCTTTGTTCAGAAGAGGCGAGAGTTGTGGCAGGACGAGTCATGGCTGCTTCACCATGACAACTTGCTCACAATGCCCTGAGCATCCCACAGTTCCTGGCTGAGAAGAACATGGCCGTGCTGGAGCAACCTCCCTACTCACCCCACCTGACTCCGTGGGATTGTTTCCTCTTCCCCAAGCTCAAGGGGGAAGACGTAGACGACATCAAGATGGCTGTGACTTCCAGTAGTGCATGGCGACGTGGCAGAGAAGGCTGGGGAAGTGTGTTAGACTCCAGGGGATTAGTTGGCGTTTGTAGTTTGGGTTTGAAATATATCTTTTGTGACACCAGTCCTTGAAATTTTTCTGACACACCTCGTATAAATGTGATCTTCCCAACACCTTTAACACTCACGCAGCCCCATATCATGATGCTTCCACCTCCGTGCTTCACTGTCAGGACGATGCATTCACTGTCCTGATCAGGTTCATACCAAACATTATAAATAAATAAATAAAAAGACATGTTGACCATCTTTTAGTATTCGCTTTACACTGCTTTATTATTTCCTATTCTACCTTATTCGCATTATTTTGCAGTATGCGGCTCAGGAAGATGCTTAATTATTTTAAACATTGGTATTAAAGACTCTTCTTGCATAGATTTGGTGGATTCCTCCTTTACTATTTTAGGTCCTGAGCTGCCCAAATCTGCACTTTAGCTCCTTCAGATTGCGATAACGGCGGTCGGAGCCGCAGCTTCCCGCCTGCTCGCCGTGAAAACAATCATCTCGTGGCTCCTTTAACTGGGATTGACATTTAAATGAAGTAGTTAATGTGTGCCAAGGACAGAGTGTGCCATGTTAACAATTAAAACGCTGCTTAATGGGGCATGCCGGAGCTATTCTGAGTGCATGTTGTGGGAGAAAGAATCCTCTATTAGTCAGAAACCAGAGCGAATCCCTGAAGTGGGCCAAGGTCAGAGCGGCTCCTTGCTTTTCTGGGCTGACTGCTCATCATCAGCCACTTCAAACCCTGACTGGGATCATTAACATAAACAGCGACCTGGGAGGAGGCTGTTAGCATTCAGAGAGTGGCCGTCGAGGAGATCCTGTCATTTATGTAACGCCTCTCGTGGCGCGCTGGGAAGCGGGAGGCTGCAGGTTTACGCGCAGGCTGAGAAGTGCCCTCAGGGCCCATTACTGCTCGCTTTTAAAGCCTCGGTCGCTGATGTGCAGATCTGTCTCCTGGAACTGTGTTCTTATTGAGAAGTTTGGTCTTTCATCAGCGTTTGGCTTCTTACAGTCATTAAAATGGGTTAAAAGTGCATCAAATAAGATGGTAAAAATGATAATTTGACTGAAATATTCCATCCTGAAATTAATGTTTGCGTAAAAAATGCATCATTTGTGAATTTTAACTTTAGTTTGTTTCATGTTTGTGCCTTTATATGGATGGTTTGATGCTGCGACGTAACATATCGGACCCGTCTATCAACTGAGACCAGCTTAAGAGACTCAGAGACTTTCTTAAAAACAGCGTCCGTTTGAATCCTTTGCCGTCCCTCCTTTACTTTATTCATAGTTTTCACGATGTCTCATGAGAAAACGAGGATAAATAAACGCTCAAAAACGCGGACGCAAACTCTGTCGGGCTCACGGAGGTTCGAGAAGTTGGCCGGAGTCTGTGGGCTTCAGGAGATCACAGGGTGGACAAGAAAAACAGAAAAAGCAGCAGCAGAGAGCGTCAAAGGGGGAAGTGTGGAAGCACGGTGGAGGTTGAGCAGGAACACAGAGCTCCAATGTGTCGGCGCCGTGAAGGCTCCAGTGTCCGTCCAGACGAAACAAGGCCGGTCTCTGTGTTTCTGCAGCTCCTCAGGGTTCGGTCCGATGCAGGCAGCTCCTCGCTGGTAAATGTGTTCACCGGAAAGTTTACCGCGAAGCAGCAGCGTCCTGTGAAGTGGGCAGCCGAGGCGAAGACTGGGGGCAGTGTTGGAGAGATTTAACGGATTCCCTGCATGTTTCCAGCCCAACTTGTGAAAAAAAAAAAGGGAAAAAAAAGCGGCCTTCAAAACATTCAGAGAAGTCAAGAGATCTGATGTTGTTCTTTCATGATGCTGCCAGTTTACATTCAGTCTCAAGACATTTACCAAAAAGGGCTTCGATGTATTCTGTACACTGTAAAAAAAATAAAAAAGAAAGAAAGAAAGAAAAGAAAGAAAGAAAAAAAGACAACATCCACGAAAAATTGTCGCAGAAAAACTGTTTAAAAAAATGGTAGAATATTGTTATAACCCCCCCAAAAACAGTAAAATAAATATATTTGTATTAAAAAATAATACAATTTGTAAAAATATGTTGTCTTGTTTTTTTTTGTTTTTTGTAATCACAGCGAACATTTGAATGAATATTTTTTTCACTTGGATTTTAATAGTTAATTTACAAAAACAGGAAATATTTTTGCATTTTAAAAATATATATTTAAAATGACTTATTTTAAAGAATTTTTAAAAATAACATTTTTGCTGCTTTAAATACAGGAAGAAACATGTAATGTTATGGTTGAATACTAAAAAAAAAAAAAGAAGACCTACTTTTACAAAAAGTTTAAGGTTTGTTTTTTTTTTAAATTCAAAATGTGAGCTAGTTTTTTTTTTCTGTGATTTTACCAGATATTTTCTGGAATTTAAAAAAACGGGAGAAAATCTGTAAAATGTAAAAAAACTATTTTTCGCCTTTGTTTGAATCTTTAATATATTTATTTTGAAATAATGATTTGATTTATTTTGATGTGAAAACAGCAGAACAGTCAATAACTGTGTTATTATTATTTTTATTTATTTTTTTGTCAATTTAAATTCAGTACATTCAGACTTTGGGCCTTTAAAAAAGACATTTATTTGTACATTTTTGCTGTTTTCTGTGACTTTGACTTATTTTCTGTGATCTAAAAAAACATCTGTAAAGTCAGTGGGATGTTCAAAACAATAACATCTTTTTTCTTTACAGTGTAAGATTCAAGTCTCCACATCCAGTCATATCCACGTATACTTCAGATGCCTGCTTTGTGAATGAGTGCGTTTACGTCAGCTGGAGTTACGCAAATGTTCTCATGAGGATGTAACGAGATTATATAATGAAACCTGCAGCATCACTTCTTCCTGCTGCCTCCAGCTCACGCAGCATTTTCTGTGTTCATTAAGTGAACAACTGTCTTCTCTGTCCACATCCAGCCTGTCAGTGAACAGTCACCCAGACAGGATGGTTCTCATCCCGTCTCCCAGTCATACAACACTACCAAAGCAAACTCCGTCCAGCAGCGCCTTTTAAAACCACCAAGGTGACACATTTTATCCAGTCCATGTTTGAAACTCCAGTTTAGAAAGAAAGCTGTGTGTCATTCATTGGAAGCTATTTCTAGAAAGCCAAGATTCCAGGAGAGAAGATCGAGGCTAGCTGTTTTCCTCTGTTTGCAGTCTTTATGCTAAGCTAATCTAAATGGCCTCAAATTCAAGCTTGTCGGCATGTTTTTTTGTAAAAATGGTGAAAATTTACAACGGAGTGTCAGGGCCACATTAAGAAAAAGAGTTTTCCACAGAGAATAGGTGAATGGTAAATTCTTTTTTTTGAAAAAGGACACAAAAAAAACAACAAAAAAGTTGCTAGAAAGAAATACAGGTAAATAGATAACTGGGTAGCAGCATCTCTATATACTAGTGGATAGTCAATTAAAGGTAAAAAAAAAAAAAACCTTTTACTTCTTCAAAAGATGATTTGGTTTTCTTTGTGAGTTCTTAGTTGTTGCGGGGTTTTTTGGCTTTATTAGATTGAACAGAGAGAGAGAGAGACAGGAAAGTGGGGGGAGAAGAATGGGGGAAGGACCTGCAGCAAAGGGTCATGAACAGGACTCGAACCCATGACCACTGCATTGGGGACTTTAGCCCCTGAACATGGGTCGCCAGCTCAACCAGGTGCACTATAGCGGCACCCCTTAGTTGTTTTTTCAAAGATTATGAAATGGAATAAGGCTGCAAGGTGGAGCAGTGGTTAGCACCGTTGCCTCACTGCAAGAAGGTCACCGGTCCGCGTCCCAGTGAGGACACCCGGGATCCTTCTGCGTGGAGTTTGCATGTTCTCCCCGTGCAGCGTGGTTTCTCTCCGGGTTCTCCGGCTTCCTCCCACACAGTCCAAAAACATGCTGAGGTTAATTGATGATTCTAAATTGTCCTGCCTTCACCCTGAGTCAGCTGGGATAGACTCCAGCCTCCCACGACCCTAGTGAGGATTAAGTGGTGTATAGATGATGGATGTATAAAATGGAATAATAAAGTGAAAGGGGGAGACAAAAATTTGCCACCTGTTTTTCTTTTTTTTTTCTTTATAAAACCAAACATAAATGAGATTTCTGTATCCAATTTGCATTTTATTTTGTCCATTTCATTAAACTCACACTTTCTAAACTTCAAAATATCCTCCATGTTTTGTTTTTGGTTTACTTCTAATTTTCTTGCAGTGAAAAATGAGCCACAGTGAATAAAAATGTGACAGAGAGAGAGAAAAAAAACATCAAGAAACTGCCTCAGAAACTAAGGACTGTGTATTTTTACTGGATTTGTTCCTGTATGAATAAGAAGAGGTTGTTTTGTTCCTTCATAAATAACATTCACTACATTTAAGATTCTTGGTTTCTAGCTTGATTTAAGTCACATCTCCGTATATTTTTACATTTTTCAGCTCCATCCTCCTATTGTCAGTTTCAATTTGAAAAAATCCAGTCAAATTACCGAACGCTGCGATTGAGCTTTAATGGATTAGTCACACCTTCGCTTAATCGTCCCTGATTGCATGTCAGGAATCCGTCCTGTGACAGAGGCTTTGGTAAAACACAGATTAGCAGCAGCGCACGACAAATCTACATAATGAGACTGATTTCTAACCACCTCGGTGTAGGTGGGAGAAGATATATTTAACTCCCTTCCATCACAATGTGCTGCTAGATGAAATGTGTCAACTGGGGGGTTTCAGAGGTGATCAGGAGGTCTCATTCATTCCTCACTTTCTCTCACTTCGCCATCAAAAACACAAGCCCCCACCACAGATGCCCAGTTATTGATTTCCTGCAGACTTTTGTGGTTCGGTTTGGCTTCCAATAAGAACAGCGCCTCGTTTTGATTCTGGTCTCTAAAAGGAAAGTCAGCGAGGCATCAGAAACCCTCAGGTAGCTTCTTTTCAGGGTTTTCTACATTACTGAGGCAACTGGAACGAGTAGAAAGAAGAAAAACTTTTCTGGAAGTAGTTTTGGTTTTGGGATGTGCACCAAAAGAATGCTGCAAAAAGTGTGTATCTGAGCTGAAGTTAGGTACCAGTTTGATGTTTTATTGACTTTAAAAAAATAAAAAAAATAAATGATTGTCACCTTCTGATGCTTTGTACATTTTAAAGTTTCGTAAATCACCTCCAGCTTTAAGAGGTGCTACAGAAATACAGATAATTATTTAAAACGCAAGCTATCGTCCACACGTTATTCAAAGCATCCTCTGTCTAGTGCAGTACAGTTTAGTGGTTAACTGTCGAAATTTTGCATCTGAATGGATTGTTCTTTGTTTGAGAGAATAAAATTGGATGGTGGCACACATAGAGGCAGCGCCCCCTTCAGGAGACGACGAAATTGAACATTTTGAGGGTCTGGTCTATCCCAGACGTTCATTCCGCAAAACTTACAGCCGGGAGACTTTGCTGGGCGTCAGGACAGTGAACGGCGCTGGAATTGTAGCGATCGGTTGTGATGTGGACAAACTACACCAACATGGAGTCTGACTGGAGACGACGCCGGCAGTTACCCGAGAGAGAAGGAAGAGCAAACGGTACGAACGGAAACAAAGGAGGAGGAAGAGAGCCGGGATGCCAGGCTAAAGGCTAACCCCTCCAGACCAGCACTACCGTCGCTCCTACTCTCCAATGTCCGCTCCCTCCACAACAAGCTGGACGTTTGCTGGGAGAAACCCGCAGAGAGTGGAGGGACTGCTGAGTGTCTGCTTTAACAGAAACATGTCTCCATGACAGCATCCCAGACGGACATACAGCTGGAGGAGATGCAGACAGACAGACATCATGTGTGTCTTTGTGTCCCTGAAGACCTACCAGGACCTGAAGAGGTTCACCATGTTCAATGAATGGCAGCGCGCATGGATACAGCGCCCCCTTCAGGAGGCAGCGAGAGTGAACGTTTAGCGTCTTATCCCAGACGTGCATTCTGCAAAACGTACGAATTAAATAATCGTCTTGCCTGTACCACTGTGTGTGAACAGCAACATGACAATAGCTTCATTTAAAAAGGACAAAAGGGGGAAAAAGCTGTTTAGTTTTTTTGTATTTGTTGTTTTGAAAGAATGCACCCAACTCTGATTTGTCCCGTTGCACCTCTACCTGCAAGTTTAATCGAAATTCTTGAAAGCATAACTACACAAGACATAATTCTGCATCTTTTCCAACACATTTCATCTCTAACACACCACCTGTACGCTCTCTTTAGAGTCAGTCTGGTTCAAAGTGTCCAGATCGTGTCCATTATTGCAAAGAGACAACCTTTTAAATGGAGTTGTTATATAATGTCTTATTGAGCTATCTGAAGGTCTTTCTAAAGACATTTTTATTGTCTCGGGGAGCCTTTGAAAGTCGTTCCTTTCTTGTCTCCAACTTTGGAGGAACAAACTGAGAGCAGGTGCATCCATTCGTCTCTTTATCTTCCGGCTGCGGCCGATCCGTTGTTAACAGAACCCTCGTTTTGTCAGCAGAAACGCTCCCGGGAGCCTGAAAAATGCCACTTCTTCTCTTTAGAGCCGAAAATATATGGTTCAATTATCGGGTCTGTGACGAACTGAGCTGGAAGGGAGGCGGGATGATAACTAACGGAGCCGTTTGTGGGTTAAAGCTGCACAATGTTAGAGAAAAAAATGAAATTGTAATTATTATTTTTGACCAAATGAGATCACAGCTTGCATACTTTTCATAATTATTCATTAATTTTAAAGACAAAATGCTTTAATTGCACTTCACATGTAAATAACCAGAGCACTGCTGTTGTATTGGTCATTTTTCAGCTTTTTTTCCAAAAGTAATTTCAGCAATGGGCACAATTTTACTGAAAAGCACACATTTCCAAGTGTAATTATATATAAAAATATAAACAGTGACTTGTGCTTAATAAGGTCAATGCCAGTAAAAATTCACGTGAATATTCTTTAACTGGATCGCGACATCCCCGTTTAAATACTAACAACTTGACCTGACTGGATTAACACGTTTCTTGCAGCTTTGCTTCTGAAAACACGTTGAAACAAAGCAATTACAGCTTGTATTCTGTATAAAATGACACAATTAACAAGTTAAACAGCTCTTTCTGCTTCCTAATAAAGTGGATTTTTCTTAACTCGACCACAGTTTTCTCGTTTAAACACAACGAACGCTAACAAGCCGGTGTGTTTCCAGAGTTTCAAACGCAGAAAAGTGGGGAAATTAATTAAGAAATCTCTTAACCTCAACCTTGACTAATTAATTTTATTTTTTTTTTTGCATTTAACGTCACCCGCTGGTGGAGATGAGCTTCTGTGGATTGTGTTTCTGTGGCTTTGGGCTTTGAGAAGCGGCATCTGTTTTATCTCCTGCACAGCAAACAGCCTCAGATATCAGCTATCACAGTCACTGCAGCCCTGCAGGAGGTGGAACCAAAGCTTCCTCCAGCTCCCCATTGATCAGGCCGGAGAGACATCTAATCCATGCTGATCGCTCCACCGTCTGCAGCCTCTTGTTTTACTGTGTCGCTTATTGAACCGGAGGAGGCCGGGCATCGAGGCTGGGCGTGGCTCGGGTCACCCCAGATCGCCGATGCAGCTGAAGATGAAGCCACTATTGACGTAGCGGCTGACTCACTTCTATCACTCAGCTGCCCTCTTTCATCTCCTCACAATGAAGCCGGGCTTAGTGAACCTATCAGCCTTTGATTAAAGTCAGATTATCGCCCTCGTTGGGCTAAAGCAGCTCGAGGAGATTGTTTATTCTCCCCACAGTCTCAGTTTGCCTTCACACTTTTTTTTTGTTTTTATCCGTCTGCTCGTTTAGAGGTGCTTTTTTTTTTTTTTTTTTTCTCATTTCGCTGTTGCACAAGTGTGAGTGGGTGACTCTGCTCCAGGCCTCTTATCATCGGTGTCAAACTGGTGGGCCGAGAGTGGATGAAGGAAGCAAGACCGGCTTTCTACACTTCAAGCTCCCACATTAACTCCACTTCCTCCAGTTTGAAATCCCTATTTTAGCCCTGAAGCAGCAGCGGCAGCTGCAACAGCCGAGACGCCGGCTCTTAACTCACTCGGCTGACGCACACATCGACTCATTGAGCCACTAAATCACTTCTGTTAACAGCATTGATTCGCCGTGTCTCCGTCCATTTCTTACCTGTTTGGCGAGTCACTGCTGCCACAGCACTGAGCTGACTGGCAAAGTTTTAAAGAGGCTGCTTCTGTCTGGGATGGAGAAGGTCGAGATTGAAGTAGGAAACACAGTAAGGATGCAAATTTCAAGTGAAAGTTGGTCACGTCATCAACAAACAATTTACTAATCAGTAGCACAAATGCAGTAAAGTTGACAATTTAATGCGCATTTTGTTATTTCATCGGAAAGTTTTTCTTGATTTTGGCTACTTTTAAAATTGGATGCATCATCAATCACCACAGAGAGTCTTTGTCATGGTGGCCGTTTATAGTTGTACCGTGAAGAAACTGTACAAGAGCTTCAACTACACTCAAATTGGGATAGGCATCTTTTAACTCACTAAAACTGGCTTTATTGAGCACGTGTTGAACAGGTAGAGGATCATTTGACACTAAGGATTTAAATCATTTTCTCACTCAACTATCAGCAGCATTAATAATCAGTAATCCACAACAGTCTGCGATTTTCTATAAACTGAAAGTCCAATTTTGAATTACAATCATGCATGGTTTGCCACGTAAGTGATGTTAGTTTTCCTTGACTTTGGCTACTTCTACTATCGGTAGTTTTTGTCAGACACCATTAATCACTACAGGAGTCTGTCACGGTGCTCGCTAAACTCTCACAACTCTTTAACAGTCTGCACAAGAGCTTCACGTAAATCCACAACTAAACCGAAATCATACAAACAACAAGCTAATAAGAACAAGTACAAACATGTCATTCATTCCTTTAGGGGTGGATCAGTTACATGTGTCACTGGGAGTTTTAGTTGATCCCAGTTAGTCTTAATAACATGAGCTCTGGCTGGAGGTCATGAAGCATCACAGAAGACTTTGTCATGGTGCCCGTTGCTGGCTAAACCCCCACAATGCTCTCTGTTTGTGAACCCAGAACTTCCCATATCCTGAATTATCGCCACTACAGTATTAAACAATAATGCTATGTGTCCACAGGATCCATCAATTTCCTGCTTCTCATTCATTGTGTATGTGAAACGCTTCTCCATGTCCTGGACTGTCACAGAGAGTTTCGTAGCGTCGCCCGCATGGTCATTTGCAAAAACTAGACTTGACTTCCACTTTATGTAAATTTGGAGCGGAGGTCTGACACCTCACCTCACTTTGGTAAAACAGCTAAACTAGCCGTTGTTGAACTAAAATGAGGACAGATTCAGCAACTGCGTCGCTCATTTCTCATCTCAAATGTTTCAGAAATACTTTTCACTGAGCGGGTTTACAGTTTACAGCCGAGCTGCCATGTTGGTTCTCCGTTTCTACAGGACTGGCGTCTGGTGAATGGGACAGCGGCTGTCATGTGACCACCTAGTGGCTCGCTAGTGCACGCCTATCAAGCAGACGATATTCAGAAGAGACACACAGGTAAAATCAACCCTGTGGACACAAAGCTTAAGAAGCTCCACCTGCTGGACAACAAGGTGCATTCTCTGACATACATGTGGTTTGTTTTCTACCTTATTGGTTCGTATATAATTGGCTAAATTGAAATGGATTAACCAATAATCATTAACATCACAATAGAGCTGCACAATATATTGTTTCAGTATCCGCATTACATGAACCTCAATCGTGTTACTTCAAAGTGAGACTGCTTTTGTAAACTGTCCAGGGAAAACAAGAATCTTCTTTTTGTGTCAAGCAGCATTATGTGTTTGAGATCATTTACCTTAAGTCACATCTAAACATCCATTTAGAAACGATACACCGAGCAGACCTACGATGACGTATTTCTGCAGAACTGCTTTAACTTGTTGATTATGTTGTTTCAGAGAGAACGAGAGCCGTTTTTGTTTCGCATTCAGCATTTCATCAGCAGAGCACACAGGCAGCTAAATTGCTGCTCACAGCTACGCGTTCGGCTCGACTCCCCGACAGCTGAATGTAAAACAGATGACGCAGAGCTGATTCAGGTGTCGGCGGGGGTTCCAGTCCTACCTGGTGTTACATATTCATCACCCGATACCGTCTCACATCTGGGTGACACCAGCGACAGCAGGATGTCTTTTCACATCAGGTTTTCTTTTCCTCAGAAAGCGTCTATCCACACAGTTCAGACATTAACGCTGCAGTCTAACGCATTGTTTGTTTCTATTTAAAGCTTTAATCTATAGACTTCCACGTAAAACAAACACCTCATTCACAGAGTAGATGAGGACGAGAGAGTCAGTTTTAAATATCACTTCTAATGTATGACCTCTGATGGTTTGTATCATAATTAAACTCAATCACAGGGATATATTTGGAAGTTTTCTCCATTAAAATAGTTCA
>NW_007578107.1:241503-242496 GCF_000690725.1 Stegastes partitus | reverse complement strand
ACTGTTTCACTGTATTTAAATCTGCTATAAAATCTTTATTTCTACAATTATAGATATAAGGATTGAGAAATAGTAAATTACTTTTTTAATGTTTATTACAGATTTTTCACAGTTTGGTTAAAATGACAGATAATTAGTAAAATCACAGGAAAAAAAGTAATAATTTAAAGATTGACCATTGAACAGACTCAAACTGGTAGAATTACATAATAATTCTGCTTTTTTTAATATAAAAATATATCTGATATTTTAGAAATATATATTCTTGAATTAATAGAAAATGTGCTAAATAGTGAGTTTCTCTGATTAAAATACAGAAAAATTGTATAATTTTACAGTAAAATGTTCTCCCTATGTAATAATCCATTAATACACTATACTGGCTTTTTTCTTGTTTTTTTACAATGCCGTGTAAATTCTTACTTTTTTTTTTCTGCAGCTTTCCTAGTTGTTATCTTCATTTTGACAAAACCGGGAGAAGAGATGTGAGCTGGAGGTGTGACGAGAGGGCAGGAGGTGGACGGGGGGACAACACAGACACCCAGAGAGACAGAAAGTGAAACCTCGTCTTCCCTCCAGACTCGGCAGCGTCTCTCCTCCAGCTCCCTGCCGGCTCCGTCCCCAGGCTCAGCACCTCTGGGCCGGACTGCCAGTCAGCCAGGCAGGGGGCAGCACGGAGGAGGAGGCTCGGAGCAGCTGTCAGCCTCCCTGACCTCCTCCACCACCTCCACCACCCACTCACTCATCCTGAAGGGCGACTTTTCATTCCTTTTTAATATAGATGTTCCCCCTGCACCTGTCATGCAAAGCCCCGCACAGCTCGTTCTACACCTCGCACCCGATCCCCGGAGGGCGGCGAAGAAATTTATCATTTATCAAGCTGCCTCCATAACCGGCAGGTTTGAAAGCTATGTTGTTGTTTTTTTAAAGTGTAAAAATTGCATCATTTATCAGCTGGAGAACCTGTAAAAACAGAGACAACGCTTTGATTTT
>NW_007578107.1:239478-241245 GCF_000690725.1 Stegastes partitus | reverse complement strand
GTCATTGGTACACCACAGTTGCCAGCTGGAAACACTCTGCTGTGGTGTTTCCTGCTGATTTTACTCAAGATATCTTCAAGCATGTTTAAAAAAAACACCCTATTGACATCTTTAACTGCCTTTTATAACCAAAAAAACCCACTAAATAATGAGCAGACTAATGTTTAAAAGTAACAGCGACATCGTTCAAAAGCTTTTAGAGGAGGATGAATCTAAAATTCAGACTAATCCCCTGCAGCTAAATAGTTGTTTGTTTTTTTAAACTAATGCATTTTATTCATTCAGAAACAAAAATAGCTTGCGGTGAGGAGGGACATTATTATTTTTCACTGGCTGGATTTCACAGTTAAGTCTCCGAGCTTACCAACATGAATATCATAATCCTGGACTGAGAAACCAGTCAGCTCAGTTATAAATAATCTTGACACACAGAAAGCAAACCTCTGTCAATGCGCGCCACTGTTCTGCCCTTGAGCAAGGCGATTAACTCTGAAAGGCTGCAGGTGTGAATGGAGGTGAATGGAAGTCTGTATGTGAAGCAGGGCGTCGCTCCACCAGGCCCAACCCGCACAAATAAATGGAAAATAAAAAGACGCTCACAATATCTGCATATTCATGAAAGCCGCCCATAATAGCCTGTTTCTGATCAAATGATTGGAGCGCTGCCTCTCCTGAGGAGCCAAACAAGCAGCCGATTTAGCGTCGAAGTTTACCTGCTTCAAACACTGAGGCTCTGTTCATTCAGCAGCAGCAGAATAAACGCGGCCCTGTCAGTGTGTTTGTGCAGCCCGACGCTTCAACACTGCCGCCTCTGTGAGTCATTACCAATGTGTGGAGTTCACTGCTGCTTTCTGTTAATGAAGGAAATGATTTCAGAGCTAATCAAAGTGACATCAAACGACGCAGATGCCGAATCTAAAGATCCTCTGATGTGACTGCAGGAGGAAAACTTACATCCCACAATCCAGTTTCTTCTCAGACGGAGCTTCTCAGAGCATTCGTGCACAGATAGACGCTGAAAAGTCGTGTTTGTTTTACTTTAGCTCGTCTATCTGGCAAATGTTGTTTTAGGTGAATGCTACGTTATGACGTCAGATGTTTTTGGTCCCGATCATGAGTGGGCTGCAGATTAACGTTTAAAAGAAAGAAAAAAAGTTAAATGTAACTTCTTTAACTACTGTTTTTAATTTAAAAAAATTTTTTTTTTTTTTAGTATTTTATATTCAAATAATAATTTCATATTATTTAGTATTTTACTAGTTATTTTACAGAATTTTCCCACTGGGCTACAATATAGACAATATCTGGTAAAAATACAAAAACAAAGTATTAATTTATAAGCTTAGTATATATTTAAAAACAAAAAAACAAACGCAATCTAAAAAAAAAAAACTGGCCCAAACTGTAAATATGTCCACATTAAAAACCTGTATTTTTTAATTAATGGTAATTTATTCTTATACAACATTTGAGTGTTAAACATGTCAGCTTTTAAAGATATTTGCCTTTATTTTAAAGAAGTAATATGTATGATAAGGAGTGAAAAATGGTAAATTGTTTTTACTATTTTTTTTTATACCAAAAACAGTAGTAATTTACCTGTTAGTTGTTAAAAATATAAATAAATAAAACTGGTCAAAACTGTAAATAACATCCACATGACAAGTCTGTATTTTTAGAAATATGACTTTGTTCTTGTACAACATTGGATTGTAAATATTAAACTGTTTCACTGTATTTAAATCTGCTATAAAATCTTTATTTCTA
>NW_007578107.1:216843-238192 GCF_000690725.1 Stegastes partitus | reverse complement strand
GTGCTCTTTCCATAGACGTGCAGGACTTTATATTAACATAATTTCCTATTTATATTATTTTTTATTATTACTATTCTCTCTCCATCTTTTTTGTGTCATTTTTGCATTTTTTTTGCGTCTTCATGTCATTTTTCTCTGTTATTTTTGCAATGTTTTCCCATCTTTGTGAGAATATTCCTGTGTCATCCTGCACAAAAGCCACGTCTGAGTCCTCTCTCCTTCTAGTCGTTATGGTTCCGTCGAGGTTCAGGACTTTATGCTGCAGTGAAAAATGAGCCCACAGTGAAGAAAAATGCGACAGACGCAAAAGACACCCAGAAGGTTAAAATCCATTTGTTATACAACATCTGAGTAAATATGATCAGTGGGAACTTATCTGGCACTTTGAATTCATCCTGAACCTCCCCCAAAAGAACACGCTTATCAGCTCCTAAACTCTGCTGTAGATAAGTCTTTTTTAATTAGCTGCGGCGTTTGATGAAATATATTGCACAAATTTCAACAAATCCCACGTACAAATGTTTGAATCCCGAAAGCCACGACAAAAAGAACTCCCGCTGAGCTTCACATCGTCGACCACGACGGTCTGTTTTGTCGTGACGGAGCAGCCGTGTCCTCCAGCGTCAAGCAACCCCCCGGCTAATTGGGGAATTAGCTGCCTGTTTGTTCTGGCAAATGGCAAGCGCATGACAATTTGAAGCACAAAACTTTTCGGAGAACCCAACCGAAGGTCACCGAGCCGCTCTGACGGGTTTGGGGGATGAAATCAAGGTCAGCGGCGGCTGCACGGAGAGAAAAAAACCAGAACCAGAGAGGTCAACAAACATCCAGAAAGTGTCTGGATTCAGTGTTTGGGCCTCGCAGGCTTCCAGCTGCGTGAGCCGCTCAGTGTGAAGCAGCCGGTCACCTCTGCTCAGCGGGACGCGATACGGCAGATAACAGCAGCATCAAAAGAAGGTCAAAGCAAAATAGTCGGAGGCCAGGTGAGCAGCAGACGAGCAAAATCAAAGAGAAAATTACAAGGTGAGCAGCAGAAATAAAAGAGCAAGAGGACAAAGGGAAGAAAAGGCAAAATTATAAACAAAGAATTCGGGTCATGACTTTGAAAAGCAACCGAATCTGAAAAGCTATTTCCACCTGACCTCCTCAGAATCATCCGATTCCTTATGTGCAGTAACTTTATGATATTTAATGACGCTTTACCTTCACACTAAGAATATTTTCACAGTTACAGGCCTTTGAAGTAAATAGAGGAGGGTCCAAATTACACACTTTTTCCATCATTTCTGAGCCTCATAACTTCATCAGTACCGCACACACACACATGACATGTTTAGGGCTGAAACACACATTTGAGTTCTGTTAAAATCTGCAACCAAATCAGTTGTACATCCATCCAGGTGTCACAATCTAAACACTGAATCTGGTTTTTGTTCCTTTTTCTATAACCAGCTTTCAGCACCAATATTACAGGATGTATCGTAGTTTCATGTCACCAAGAGAGAAAAACTGTCCTAAAGACACACAAAACAAGACAAAACTGACACAAAGTGACAGAAAGAAAAGAAAATTAGCATAAAAAAACAAAAACCAAAGACAAAATAAGAAAAACGAGACACAAAAGGACCAACGAAATCAGCTTTACATCCATCCAGGTGTCACCATCCAAACACTTCCTTTTTCTATAACCAGCTTTCAGCAACAATATTACAGGATGTATCATAGTTTCATGTCATGAAGAGAGAAAACCGCCATAAACACACGGAAATCAATCAAACGACAAAAAGGAGAACCAAAATTGGAAAAGAGAGACACAAAATGACCACAACAAGAGAAAAACTGTCCCAAAGACACACAAAACAACACAAAATGACAGAAAGGAGACAAAAAATGACGAAGATGAGCGTAAAATAAGAAAAATGAGACACAAAATGACCAAATCAGTCGTACATCCATCCAAGTGTCACAATCTAAACACTAAATCTGATTGTTCACACGTAAACCAATCAAATATCACACTAAACGACAAAAACAAGACACGAAATATCACAAAAGAAGAAAAACGAGACCCAAAATAGGAAAAGAGAGACACAAAATGACCACAACGATAGAAAAACCATCCCAAAGACACATAAAACTGACAGAGAGGAGACAAAAAGTGACGAAGATGAGCGTAAAATAACAAAAAACAGAGACAAAATACGAAAAATGAGACGCACACTGACCAAATCAACTGCACATCCATCCAGGTGTCACAATCTAAACACTAAACCTGTTTATTCACACGGAAACCAATCAAATGTCACGCTGAACGACAAAAACGAGACACGAAGTATCACAAAAGAAGAAAAACGAGACACAAAATGACCACAACGAGAGAAAAACCGTCCCAAAGACACATAAAACTGACAGAGAGGAGACAAAAAGTGACAGAACAAGTGTGATAGAACAAGTTCTAGGTCTCATGTTTACCCACATTTGACACCAGGATCATCTTCTAGACGTGACAATATGGACAAACAGTGACACTACATCCTTATAACATCACTTGAGTGTAAACATGTTGCAGAAAAAACAGCATCCTCAAGGCCAAAGGTTTTCATGTCACAACAACAGCAGGTTGTGTCGTCGCATCACTGTGAACCACTCAGACACTCAACTCCATCAAGGTGTGTCTTCCTTAGTTCCTGAACTCATCTCTCGCTCTCTGTTTACATCACACCTCTTTCCGTCTGCACTCTTTTCTCTTCACTTTTCCACTTAATTCTATGTGAAGTCTTGCCAGATGTCTGGAGTAAACTTCCTTTTCTGTGTGAGCTGCACATGCTGTCGTCTTCACAAATTTACACCAACAGAACTGAGTGCAATATCTATTCCATGTCTAATGATTCTAATTTGTATCACCTTACAGTAATTGCATTTTTTTCCAAGTTTAGCAGTATAATATTACATATACATTAGAAATACAGGCCCCACAGTGGGAACTCAACACAGCAACAGCAACACTATAAACATCATACACTCATGCAGCCCCCATGTCATGATGCTGCCACCTCACTGTCAGGACTACACTGTACTAGTCCTGGTCAGGTTCACAACAAACAACATGCAGGACTCCAGCTGAGCCAAACAACTTAATTTTTGTCTCATCTGATGAAAAAGAATGGCATCAAGTTTCATCTCATGTTCTTTGACAAAGTGTAAGTTTGCAGTTTTGTGCCAAACAGCAAGCAAGGGTTGATGGTATAGAATGTCCTCCACACTGTCTGAGCGTCACAGAAACTCTGACGTCCATTGATAAACACTGTGCCAAGTCTGACACACCTGAACTCTGACTGTTACGGCCCCCGGTGTTTGTGGCGTTTTGGTTATTTGGTGGACTTGTGTGTGGAGGCATCAGGGATGATTGTCCTGGAGCTCCAGACCTGATCTCGGCCGTGTTCTCCCCGCCTCCGGTCACCCGTGATTGGTCCACAACCCAGGTCCCTCCTCCGAGACCCCAGCAATCACTACACCTGATTATAAAACCACAACCAAACTCTCAGTGGGTGCGGCTGGGATTTAGCACTTCGCCCTGATGCCTCTTGTTTTGTGTTTTTGTGTGTTCAACTGTAGCTTCTGTTGGCAGCTGCTAACTTCGTGTAGAAGCTACTCGTGTCTTAGTGAAGACTGTGGTTTCAGGTAGCAACTTAGTTTAGAGGGTACTCATGTCTTGTGTGTTTAAAAATCTGATTTTGTAGTTCCTCTGGATATTCTTTGTGGAGCCATGGATCGCTTCACTATCAGGACTTTGCATAGTTCTCATTCTAGAACCATATTCATGCAAATTAGACTGATTGGAAATCACAGGTGGATTCACTTTTGTTGCATTAAGGTTCTACTTGTAGGCCTGTATTTTCAATATAGTCTTCATAAAGTATTTGTTTTTGACTCTTCATGAGAGGGAAAACTCGACCGTTTGAATAAATGCAGTTGTTGAAACATGGTGGAAGTAAAAACGAGCGTCCACAACGGTAACACATGGAGCTGTTTGTCCCTCGCTGCTCTGCATCGCTGCTGCCAAAAACTAAAGATATAAACCTAAACAGGACTTCCACCAAACACATATCATCCTCCCCCAGCGTGGAACTTAATCTAGAAGTTGTAGTTTAAGGTAACGGTGAGCTGTGTTCACTGTACAGTGGATGAAACGTGTTTCCATCCATGTTAAACAGCTTCACCAGCAGCTAGAGTCACAATCTGTGCTGGAGCGGTGATTCAAAGCAGCTTTCACACTGAACCTCTTCTGCTGCGCATGTGGTTACATCCACACAGGAGCACGTAGGTGGATTATTATGGGATATTGGGGTGATTCAAACACAGACCTGGAGGTGAGATGATGAGAGATTATGAAAACACAGCTCTGTCATTGTTCTGCTGAACGTGGTTACACCGACGGCTACGATTAGGACGTTGGTTCAATATTTCTGCTTTCTTTCTTTTCTTCTCTTCCAGTCTCGTAAAGTTTCTGTCAAGATTAGATTTCAGATCACTCCAGTCGCAAATCAAACTTTCATGCAGCACCACAGTTCAGGCACAGTTCCTGCTCCGAGAAAGCAGCACTTGAACACCTCTGAACAACTCTGACTGCTGTTTCGTGACTCGTTTCTATTTGCTGATGATGGAATGCAAAGAAAAAGCACCTGGCTGCTGACAGGTAGCTCTTGTGAAGAACCAGCAGCTGCTAAACATCCATTTGTGAGCCGGTTCAGAGTGTTTTGCAGTTAATGTGAGAGCATCTAACCTTCAGTAACTGAGATAAACACGATGCACAGTGTGTCAGTATTCATCTAACGTCACGCTTTAGACTCACTCCGTCTTAAATCATCAGGTTGTTTTAAAAATTCTGCTCAACCATCTCTGATTTGCCTGAAATTTTAATGGCATAAAATATGGATATTTATTCAAGATAACGGATTTTTTTTTTTTTTGCCTTATATATCAAATGCGTTTTGGCATGTTTGAACAACAGTATCTCAGGAACTATTTAAGATAAAAGCCTGGAATTTTAACTGTTATTTCTCATCATGACATTGATTCAGAATCTAATATTGGACAAGTAGATCAAATAGTCTGATTATGGGTGAGGTGGCACATAAAAAATAAAAATCAAGCTGTCATGAACTGATAATGCAGAAGTCAGCTTGTGATATTTTCTGAATCATATGTAGCTGCATGGCATTGAAATACAAAACTAAACATGTAGAAAACTTTTAATATGAAATATCTGATCACAAAAATGAAAATATATATATATATTTATAATTTAGTTGAACCTTCATTGCTGATTGAGCAGGTATGTTGTAAGTTGTACCACAAAAACAAAAATATTGCGATATTGCCTGATCCAAACTTCATAGTGGAGGTTAGTGGTCTTAAAAATTAGTATATCAATCTAAAGTCCCTGGATGGATGGATGGATGGATGGATGGATGGATGGATGGATGGATGGATGGATCTAAAGTTCCACAAATACTGTTCTGAATATCCAAAGTTTAGGATTTAAAAAAAAGAAGAAGTTTTAAACAAATCTGACCTTTCATGTTTTGAGTTGGAAAAACTACTTTGTCCCTCTAAAGAGAAAGACAAACACTGTTTCTGTGTTTGAATTAAGTTCAAACACGTCCTGCTAC
The DNA here is from genome assembly GCF_000690725.1 of Stegastes partitus. Classification (NCBI taxonomy): domain Eukaryota; kingdom Metazoa; phylum Chordata; class Actinopteri; family Pomacentridae; genus Stegastes; species Stegastes partitus. Next base: position 232,520 of record NW_007578107.1, on the reverse strand, counting down.
AACATTTTTATGCTGCTTGATACAAAAAGAAAACTTTCACAGTTCTTTTTCCACGAGAGGAGTCTGAGGCCTGTTGGTTACAGTCAGCTTTTCCTTTAACTTTATTTAAAAGAGTTTGTTGACCTGCAGGCTTCCTGTGTTCACAACAAAACGATCAGGAAACACGAGAAAAATCCAGAAAAGGAAGACGTGGTTGGAAAAAGACATCAGTGACATGAAAACATTTCAGCTACAGAAAGGATGAAGTTGACCAAACACTGTTTTTCAGTTGTCACCACCACACAAGGCACCACAGCTAGTTTGTTCATTGACGAGTGCAAACCCAGATCTGAACGCCATCCAAAGCAGAGCACTATTTCAGATCTTCATCAGTGTTACGCCAGATATTTGACTTCCAAATGGAGTTATTCCAGTCATGTGGGGAAAATTCCCAAATTGCAGTTTTTTTCAAATATTGTGCAGCCATCCAAAAAAAAAAAACCCAAAAAACGATTTCAGATGCTTTTGTCAGTATTACAGCATACGAGAAAGGTCCCAAAGTGCTTTTTCAAAAGATTATTTTGTGTTTTCTATGCAGATGCAGTCCTCTTAAAATAAAAAAACACCTCAACCATTCCAGACTGATGCCTGCTTACCAACTGCAGTTATTTCTTTGTGTTGCAGAAAAGCAAAATAACAATTCCTTCTCCAACAACAGCTTTTATCCAACCTCACTCAAGACTCAAAGAGAATCAGAAACACTGTTTTAATCTGTCCTGTGTTACTGGGAAACCACAATACTCTCAAACTGGGAAGGGAAATGACACAGGTTTCATGTTTCATCTTTTTCCCTTCTAATTTGTGTTCACCACAACTTGTCTGGTCGGTAACAGCCAACAACAGACACACAATGCGTCCTCCAAGATGGAGCTACTTCACTGTATCCCTGAAACCAAACATACAACCTCTCACTCTGTAAAAAAAACTCTCCAAACTCTCTCCTGCAAATAAAAAAACAGCCCATAAATGCCTGCATGAAACTTACTGGCTCCTTTATCATAGCGCCGAGACAGGCTGCAGCATTCATCAGCCGGAGCCATTCAGCAGCAACTGTCCATAAATAAAAGTGTGCAACAGAGCAGCCGCACTCCGTCAGCTTCTCTGTGATATTTCACTTGATTTATCAGCAGCTCTTATTTGCTACAACAACCGCTGAACAGCGAGACCGCAGCGAATCCAATACAAGTGACAGCTTCAGACCCCGCTTCATCTCCACAGCTGGGATTTCTATCATCCACACACCTTTTAGCAGTGAAGCAACTGAGATGTGCAACTTCAAGAATTCCACTTGACCTCCCCAGGAGCAGAACGTGTGCAGAATTCAGGCTCAGCTTGCACGAAAAGTCAGTTTTGCCTCCAAGTCCTGGAGCGTCCAGCAGATTGTAGCTTTATTCCAGTGACCAGAACACAGGCAAGGCTGAAGAATTCACAAAAATCACCAACGTAACAGCTTTAAACCACAACATCCCCTAAAGCCTTGCAAAAAAAAATGGTAATTTCATTAGTGAGTTTAAGTGAATTAACAGGTCTGCAGCTGAGACAGTGTGCTCCTTTTTGAGGAAAGTGAATATGTAAGTGGGTATAATTGCACAAAATTTATATTAATTAGCAGAGCGGCTTCACAAGTGCACTCATGGATCATCTTTAGTGGGAAATACAAGAAAGTGGGAGCATAAACTTAATGAAAATGAGGGACTGGATGGAGCATCTTAATGGAATAACTTGAATATTTATAATGTAGGAGGGAAATCTTAACAGAAAAACCTCCAAATCCACGCTGAATTACGCACAGTTGTTATATCTCACTTCACTAACAATGCCGTTTTTCATGTCATTTAGCTTGTCAATTAGTCTAATTGTGATATTAATTCAACAACTTGCTTTTTTTTTTACCTCTCTGAAACCAGTTAGAAGTGAATCTCCTACACGTGAAAGGAGCCTCACACGGCTGGTGCTGCTGATGCGCAATTACGCAGCGGCTCTAAAATGCACAGCTTTTCCTCCAAAACCAAACAGACGCAGTTAATCCACCAGAGATTTGTTTTGAAAAGAAAACTTTGCAACAGCGCACGTTTCGCTGTTTTCACTCCAGTCTGTCAGAAATCAGCCACCTGAAAATGTCGCATCAAGAATCAGCTCCGCCAAATCCAAACTTTTTGCGTTGACAGCGCTCTTCCTCCTCCTTCTCCTCCTCCTCCTCCTCCTCCTCGCCTGTGTTTGTGTGTGAGACAGAAACGATAGAGACAGAAGAGCGTTGTTTTCCTTACCGGTCCCGTTCCGTTTCCTACTTTCCCCGGTGCTCGTTCGTGCCCAGCAACAGCGGGAACAGATGCGTAAAGACTGGCTGCCAAGGCGAGCAGCAGACCTGTCCAGTGCAGCGGTTTGGTCAAGTTGGACGCAGTGGAAGAGGCTCTGAAAGGAGGAGGATTTTCACAATTATTGCACAGAACGTGTCTGGGAATTTGAGAGGACTTTAAAAAATAAAATAAGATCAACTTTATTGATTATTCCCTCACCGGGGAAATGTACATGTTACAGCAGCTGGATTAAAAATACGATGAAAAATTAAAAGAAAAAAAGTGGGTTTTTCATGTTAATCATTGAAATGTGTTCAAGTAATGCACTAAAGTGAAAGAAAAAAGAAAACAAAATCAAAGCATAGCTCGGCATTTCATAGATTTACTTCATTTTATATTTCGAACTGACTAAAGAGCAACTCAAATGGGCTTTTATTTTGAAATCCAACATCAGATTTGTGTTTTTCTGCCGGTAGCTTGACTTTAATCAGCTGCTGGAACTCCAGCTGAGCTTCATCCAGCCAAACTGTTCTACACACCAGAGACTGTATACAACATGAGTTTTTAATTTTCAGTTTATTTCTGTGTTTGGGCTCAACAGCAATGAATAAATACAAAAAGACAGTTTGCTTCAGTTCCTTTATTCTTTTCTATATTAACTTTTAATGAAAAACTACACTGAGGTAATGAAATTAGCTTTTCTTCTACAATCAAAAGGTATTTTTATTAAGCATTTTAATGTCTAAAATTGTCAAGGTTTGTTAAGACAGGGGCTTCAAATCCCAAATCCCGAAGTTGTCCAGACAATTTCATTATTTAACATCAACTTGAGTTTAGTTTTAAGTCAACAAATGCAGAAATTAGAGTTAAATTAAGAATTAAGTTGATGCAATTACCAAAATCATGTCAACACAACTCATTAAAATAATGTTTGCAACTTATAAAGTTTGCTTTAAAAATCGATAAAGTAGATTCTATTTATTTATTTTAAATTTTAATCTTGCAGTTGTGCATCTAATCAAGTAGTACGTGGTTAAAAGAAGAAAATATTGAAAATCTGGTAGCAATCATGCTAGACAAATGGAATACTGTCAAGTTTTAGTTTGAAATTTTAGTCTATGATTAAATGAAAATCTCTTGGTAATTATTAAAGGTAAAAAACAGAAATTTTCACTGTTACGTCTCATCATGTCATTAATTCAGAATCTGTAATATTGGACAAGCAGATCCAACAGTCTCTGATTATGGGTGAGTTGGAATATGGAAAAATTAAATAAAAAATTGAAGCCATCATGGAAAGTTCCATCTTTATGCTCACAGTAACAATAAAATTGATAATGCAGACGTCAGTTAGTGATATTTTCTGAACTGCGTGTAGCTGGATGTCACAATAATACACAACTTAACAGACAGAATGCTTTTAATATGAAATACTTGGACACAAAAATGAAAAGAAAGTCATTTTCATTGAATTTTAATAACTGATGGAGCGGGTTTAACAAGTTGTAGCGCAAAATCAAAAATATTTGTCGACAGTCTGGTACAAGTAGAGCAGAGCTGTGGAGTTTGAACATGGTTCTCCAAATACAACTAAGGGATTTAAATACAGGCATTTAATGTCATTTTCAATCACTTTGGACATTACTTATTACATATATCTTTACAAATTTTATCATTTTCTTTATAAATGTTTCTTCTAGAAGGAGAAAATATCTGTTTATATCTGTGTGCTGCTCTTTTTTTCTCCCTGTACTGTGTTTTTTTCTATCTGCTGCTGTAACATTGAAAATTTCCCCACTGTGGGATCAATAAAGGTTTAATCTATCTATCTATCTATCTATCTGTCTATCTATCTGAATATCTAAATATATTTTTTGCTATATACATTTCAGGCAAATCTGGGCAAAAATTGTTTTAAAAATGAGATGATTTCAGATGGAATGACGCCTGCGGTTTTGTGGGGTGGCCTGACTTTAGTCTGTGGATGGTTGTGGCACCGCTTGGTTCCGGCCCTGCATCACACTCACTGTAATGTAATTCAATCTAACTAATAATCATCAGCTTTATTAAGACAATAAAAGCAACAAGGATTCAGTGATTGAGTTTAAGAATACAAACTAATGTGTCAATTAATCAGCTTTCCTGATTGACGCTCATTCAGCTGAACCACACGGATGATAAAAAGCACCACAGCATCTGTGTTATGCTGATTTGCCCTAACAGTGGATATTAAAGGTAAAATTCAATGTAAGTGAGGTGTTTGTGCTGCTAGACTTTTCCCAGACTCCAAAATAACTGCTGCAGGAATAATAAACATCCCACAATACCAGCCTTGTCCTCCTCATCCAAGAAAAACATTTTTGCTCATGATTGATAGGACGAAAATACCAGTTTTGGGGCATTTTGTAGTTCATTTGTTCCATTAAATTCTGTTCCCCTGCTGGCTTACGCACTGATTTTAATCTGACTCGATCACAGAGAGCAGGGCCTCTTTACAGTAGCATGACTAACTGGTGGAACAAACAGGTTGTCACCAGCGACTCCTATTTATGAGCACTATACGTCCCTCTTCATGCAAATGTCCTGGCACGAGCGGCGACCGTAAAAATAACCCACAGCCAAGAACACCACGCTGGATGAAACACAACACCGCTAACAGCAGCCATTAGCACCTCAAGTCAGTCCTGGGTCCATTAGCGCAGTTTTAATCATTTGCTCGGTGGCGTTCGAGAAGGAAACTTGCCCACAGAGCGGCCACATAGCTTCCAGTTTCTGCTTATTTTGCTTGCGGTGGTTCTTTCTGTCTGCATGCTGAGCGTCTGGAGAGCAGAAGCCGAGCCAGATTCAGAGACCTAAGAGGTATCCGACTGGTCACTGTCCAAACCCTGCACCCCATTAAGCCAGCGTGCACCTGCCTCACACAAGGTTTCAGGCCACGCTGTCGGTGCAGCTTGCCCTTTCGGTGCTGACAGCGCTGATTATAGAGCACTTATTGTGGTAAATAAAGAGATGGGTAAACACTGTGACCTTCGTCCGGTGGTCTTCACAAACCAGCGACCTCTAGATTGAATGTCTCTGAATTATGTCTGTTTCCTCATAAAGGAAAAGTTTAGCATCAGTTTATCTTGCACGGAGTTATTTTAAAAGATCAATACCACTGTTTTTTTTTCTTTTTATTATTTAACATGAAACTGAAAATGTAAGGATAAGGATGAGATGTTAGCAGAATCTGTTTATGAACACATTTGTGCAAGAGATGAAGCGTAGAAATAATAATTTACCATTTTAGGGAGGGTTGTCAGATGTCAAATGATTCAAAACTGTAGCACCTCTCCATAAATGCATTATTTCTAACTTGAGCAGTCGAGTGTTTTCTCTCATGAAAGTCCAAAAACAAACCATTTAGAAAGACTTCAGGCTCCAATACTAGAGTAAAAGTGATTACTGAAACGAAATTGTGATTTCCAGTCCAGCTTAACTGCATGAACACGGTTCTAAAATGAGCACCAGAACTATGTAGTGAATGCATACTCCTGAACGTTAAACACCCCATAGGTCCACTTGGGAATGAATTTCCAGAAGGATTTTAAAAAAGAATCAGACTGGAAAACTTCACAAGATGTAAAAGGATACAATCAGATCAAATGAGAATCTGTGAAACACAATCAGGAGGTTTAGAAGGAGCCACAGTACCACCAATCAGAGCTGCAGTGGTCGTCCTCGACAATCTATACGGCATCTGTTTGAGACTGTGCACAGGAGTTCTCATTGGAAATCAGACTGTCTATGAAGTGCAGGCAGAGTGAAGGACATTTCATAACATCAACCTCTATGGACAGAGGACAAGAAAAAGACAACCTTGCTAGTTGTCAGGAACAAAACTGCAAGAGAAAAAGAAGCCAGGTGAAAACTGAAACTTGAAATTTGAAATTTGCTGATGGAGTCCAGCATGTTTGAATCAGAACTACCACAGTGAATGCATCGTCCTGACAGAGAAGCACGGAGGTGGTAGCATCATGACATGGGGATGATATTTACAGATGCACCATGAATGTCTGTGGATAAACTGAAACACTGTCTGACGAGAGTCTGCAGAAGCTTGAAGAAGAAAAATATTCCAACATGAGAAACATCCAGAGCACAAAAACCACACAAGAGTTTCTACAGAAGAGAAACTATGACCTGGACAAGTGTGAGGCCTGCCTTGAATCAGCCTTTGGAATAATTTAAAGAGAAAAGCAGAGCAACACAAACCTTCCAGCTGGAAAAGATAAGATTTTGTTGCACTGAGCTCCTACTGTGTGTATTTTTAATAGAGTAAATCCTAACTGTGATATTGCACACGTCTGTCTTGTGCTGTACATCAGAAAAGAGTGACTTCATTCTGTTAAAACAGGTCAACCGTTCTCTTCTCACTGGACTATTTTCTACATCTGCATGTAAACACATTTCACACGGTTTCCTCCTCGCGGCGGATAATTTGCCACAAGGTCTGCGCGACTGTACAGTGCAATCCATAAATCTTGATGGGCCTCTGTAGCCTCTCAAACACCCACTCAAACACTGTTCGCTCTCCACAATCCATCCCTGCGTCAACCTGGTCTCCACGGCAACCAGAGTGGCACACTGTGTCCATCCGACGTGAACTTTAAAAATCATCTTAACAAAAAAAAAAAAAAAGAAAAAGGAAAAGAGGAGCAAGAGTGGAGTAAAACAAGGCAACTTCATCCAAAGTGATGCGCTTGAGGAGGAATAAAGGAGATGTTGTGTTAAAGATGGGAGTGAAGACACTTGAGTGGTCCCATTTACATCCCCTTTATCACACAGCGCGCGCCTCCAAGGAGGCTTTAAAATTATGTGCGGCTATAAAAGTCTAATGGTGGATTTCTCTTGTCCTCGCTTTCAAACTCTACAGTAAGAAGCCTTTTTTTTTTTCTCCATCCTGCATCCAGTCATGAAAGCATTTCTTTATTCTTTGGTGTTAAGTGGCACTTTATTGTGACTCTTGTGTACCCAGATGTGAGATTGGAGGCCACTTAAATTGAATCAGCACCTTCTTCAAAAGCCATTTCACAGGATTGCTTTGATGTGATGTCATATATTTATATTCTTATTTTTTTTATATTATTTTTATAATTTATTTTATCATCTAATTGATTTTTTTTTACATTATTTGTTCATTTTTTTCCTTTTACCCTTTATTAATTTATTGTCTATTATTTTATTTTTTTACTATTACAGTTTTTTTTAGCTATTTTTATTTTATTTTTATTCCACTTATTTTTTTTCTTATTATTTTTCTAATTTATTTTATCATCTAATTGATTTTTTTTACTTTATTTGTAAATTTTTTTTTCTCTGCTACCCTTTATTTATTTATTTATTTATTTATTATGTATTTATTTTATTTATTCACCATTACAAGTATTATTATTGTTTTTAGCTTATTTCTATTTTATTTTTATTCCACTTATTTTTTTCTTATTATTTTTACAAATTATTTTATCATCTAATTGATTTTTTTTTTTTTACTTTATTTGTTCATTTTCTCCTTTACCCTTTATTTATTTATTATGTATTTATTTTATTTATTTACCATTACAAGTATCATTATTATTATTAGCCTATTTCTCTCTATTTTATTTTTATTCCACTTATTTTCTTCTTTTACTTGGATGTGGAACTTCATAATTGTATGTGGTGTTTATTTTTTTTGAAATTCTTTCACCATGTTTAACTCCACTTTTGCCTCTCTGCTCTCCTTGTGTTGTTTAACAGTCTTCCTGTTATATGAATAAAGTTATCGTTATTAAATTCCCAACATCAGCTCTAACTTGGCGTATTCGTGCTCCTTCTCTTCTCTCATGCTTTCTAGCCTTCAGCGTTGGCTTTAATTGGAAGCGTCCAGCGGGATTACCAGAGAGCTAATTATTGCCATTGAGACACTAATGGTGCTAAAAGGCTGGAATAAATTTAAGGGTGACACGTTGAAATACTGCAGGTGAGAGGATAAAATGCAAAGACACCTCGGAGAAGCAGCTACATCAGACATTTATTGACTTTGGAGAAGAGAAATTGCTTAATAATCCAGCCGACAGACTGCAGTCAGTCTTTGTGGGCTCTCAGATCCATACGTGACTGACAGTTAGTAAATGAAGGATCGCTGATAACGACGGAGACGTGGAAGCTTTGGAATGAGAGAAATTTACATAGTGTTAGTAATAACGATACAAGATACATTCAACCAAATTTGACATTTCATTAAATATCACAATTTCCTTTTCATGTTTGGGAACCCTGTATGCAGCTATCAGGACAAGGTCTTTAAGTATTAACCCTACAAACTCCATGCAGGTTGTATTTTAGTTTAGAAGAAAACCTAAAAACTTCCTCCTCTGCTGACATTTTGTTTTAGAAAAATCTCAAGTGGTACCTGTTTTCTGTGGCTTTTGGTAGTTAGTTAGTTTAGGAGAAAATAAATATAAAATATATTTAGTTCATATTTATTTTAACCTAAATTTTGATCCTACAACTTACTAGACTTTTTGGATTTTTCCTTTTTTTAATCTTTTCCATACTATTTTAATTCTCTTTTGCAAACTGATTCCTTTTTGCACCCGTTTTCTTGCTTCCGGACTGTCAACATGTGTAACACTTTGGTCAACTCTGGTTGTTTTTGAACATCCATCCATTATCTATACACCGCTTAATCCTCATTAGGGTCGTGGGGGGCTGGAGTCTATTCCCAGCCGACTTAGGGGTGAAGACAGGGGACACCCTGGACAGGTCACCAGTCTATCACAGGGCTACACTTAGAGACAGACAACCAAGCACACTCACATTCACACCTACCAGAAAGATCCTGGGTGTCCTCACCAGGACGTGAACCGGCGACCTTCTAGCTGCGAGGCAACAATGCTAACCACCGAGTCGCCTTGCAGTCCTGTTTTTGATCATGCCATACAAAAAAAAACAAAAAACAACATAATTACATTTTTCACTGCAACATGAAGTCCTGCAGCTCTGTGGAAACAGAACAACCACAAAGAAGAAGATCCACCATGTTTTATTTTCCTCTCTGCTCCATGGAAACCTTAAAAATCAAATTTCAGTCATGGCTTCACAGTTGTGCTGAGGAGCTCAGAATTATTAGTTTGTTTTTTACACAATTTAGTGCAAACAGTTTATATTTGGGGATGTATTTGGATGTTAAAGGACTCTAAGGTCAAATCTTGGCTCACGTTGGCTTCACACCAAGGTAGTGTTTGAGGCAACATTTTAGGCCTTTTAAACAACATTTTAGTGAATTGTGAAAGGTGAAAATGTGTTTGTGGAAAATGCAAAAAATAATAAGAAAGGATTCATCTTTTTGTTCTGAATGTGTTGTGTTATGTTGGATTTTTGGTTTGCTTGGTTTGTGTCCTGAACACCTTTGTTGGGTTTAAGAATTTCTTCATTTCTGTGATTTCTATCATCTTACTTGTGAGTTATGTGTTTCTTTCTGTCCATAACTTTTGTTGTAGCTTTAGAGGATATAGTTTTAGGATTTTTGTGCTTTTGATGACAAAAAAAAAAGTAAATACAAGACAATCTAACAGATATTGTTGCCTAGTGGGCCAACTGCATGGTATTCTCAAGAAGGAAAACTGACTGCTTTCCTAAATGTTTTCAATATTTTGGAAAGAGCATATCTGACAGAACCTTTGACGATTAATCTAATTGCACACAGATCAGATGATGCCCACAAGCAGCAAAGCATTTATCAATATCTGTGTCTCGGTCGCGGTTCATTCAGCTGGAACGTGACAAATCAAAGCGATGCTCATGTTGTGGTGTAAAGCGACAAACCCGGCCGGCTGCAGCAGAGTCTTTTGCCACAACCTATAACTGCAGCCATATGCTAACAGCACCCACAACCCCACTGTCTTGTGTGATTTATAACTTTGCAATTAACCTCCCAGAGCTGCTGGTGACTTTCATGGCATTTTTCCCGGTGAGGCAGACGCAGCGGCAGCAGCCCAGGAACAAAGCCTCCCAGCTCTCAAACCACCGCTACACAGGTTTTATTCCACCGGGAAGCAAAAGCTATAAATATTAATAAGCAGGAATGCCTATTCTCACACCTTTTACACAGAGGAATCTGCCACCGAGTTGAACCACTGACAGTATACCAAGCAGCTCAGCCTCTGGCGTGGATACCTGATGTGAGCATATTTCTATGTGCAACCTCTAAAAATAGTTTATTGTACAAAGTCTGCTGAGAATAACAATTTAAATGGAGATAAGAATCTCTCATCTCCTGCGTCTGAGCAATGACCCTGAAAAAAATAGAAAAAAGCACTTGAGCGTGCAGAAGCTGAGGCTGCTTTACTCTTGAACCTTCATTATAGATGATTGCCGACCGGGTCTCAGCAGGTTTAATTGTCAAAGTGACGCACGAGAGTGTCTCTGAGCTCCCTGTAGAACAATGCACCATCAAACGCTCGTCTTTTACCGCCATCGCTGTCGAACAAATGTGAGAATACCCATGTTCAAAATCACTGAAGTGTCAAATGACTCCAAATTGTGTCAGCTCTCAATAACTGCATTATTTCTAAGTTGAATGGTGGAATATTTGAAAGACAAACTTTAGGGAGACAATTAAAATAATACAAAAATATGCAACAAAAGTGAATCCACCTGTGATCATTGAAACTAAACCGAGTCCACCTGTGATTTCCAGTCAGTCCAACTGCATGAACGCAGTTCTAAATAGAGCTGTGAACACTGTCAGGACTACGCAGTGCACAAAGATGGAAAAGGATCCATGAAGACCAACTAAAAACCACTAAAGCACAGTTGTAGCAGTTAATAGGAGGTAGAGAAGGAGCCACAGTACCACTAATCAGAGCTGCAGTGGTCGTTCTCCTGTAATGACTTCATTGTTTTCATCTATTTGTGCAAGATGTGTTTCAGACTTGGAACAGGAGTTATCAACAGAAATCTGAGTTCCAGTGGAAGCTCAGAAAGCAAGAACAACACTTCATAACGTCTGTAGCTGACATCTGAGAAAAAAAACGTCGCTGTTTAACACAGAACTGCAAGTGTTTGGTCAGATGTGACCAAGATGAACTTATCTGGCTCAGATGGACTCCAACAGGTTTGGTGTGAACCTGACTAGAGGGCTGCACTATGAAGCCAGATTAGTGGGTTATCGAGGTATGTTGAGCCTAAAGCCAGAGCTCTCAGCGTCACAAAGGTGGCTCTCTTTAACCTGCTTGATCTCCATGGTAACTGATGCTGTGGAGCTTGATCTCCATGGTAACTGATGCTGTGGAGCTTGATCTCCATGGTAACTGATGCTGTGGAGCTAACCTGGTCGGGAGCAGGTTATGTTCAGAGTTTCAGATTTGAATTGGCTGAAGGAGCGTCTCCCTTTAATCAAATCGTTTCCCGGCTATTACTTATGAGCGATACAGAATCTCAGCTGGGGGAATGCGTTTTCATCTGCAAACATGCTGAGTTACAGGTTACTAATATCACTGAATGAAGCCGTGAAGGTACAGTATCACACACTGTATGCATCATGTTGCCATGGGAACCAGACGTGTATTTAGTTGGGGATGCAGAAATTACATAAATATGTTTTAATGTTTGGCTCTGATTTGCTGCCAAGCCCGTTTACTCTGCTGGTACTGTAGCTGATAGAACACATTTTGCTCTGATTGGGCCAAAAATTAAAGTGATATCCTGCATTATTATGGGACAGTGTCAGACCTAAATGCACTTCAATACAAGATCATGTTTAGATGTTTGAAGTTTAAAGTTTAACTTTAACGTGCAGCTGTCAGTTGGAAATAAGCGGCTGCATCGTTAAACTATGATATACTAACACGTTTAACAGTTTTCTACCAGCATTTCTGTCTTGCACCATATGCAGTAGCAGCGCCTTTTACCATCATTTTTTTAATGTATATATTCCTCATTGTTCTCCATTAAAACAATGTGTTGACTGAAGCAGCTGCACACGATTGTTTCATTTTGTGCAGAAGAGACGCATAGCCTCCTTCTTATGTGAACAGAGTTTGCAGCAGAAAATCTGAGCTGACAAAGAAAGTTGATAACCACCTTCATGATACCTGTGATCTCTGACTGGGGCTTTAGGTTTTGTCGAGCCAGCTTAAGAAAAGAAAGCCCGGATATGTCAAACTTGCTTCATGGTATACCCTCAGGACTACCGCAGTGAATGCATCGTCCTGACAGTGATGATGGGCTGTATGAGTGTAAAACGGTGTTGGGGAGATGAAATGTATAGATGGCACCACTACTACTAGAACTAGACGTTACCTAAAGTGTACAAATGTTGGTTTTAGTGTATTAAAGTCACACATGAGTAAATAAATTTACACTTTAAATTGATGGAATTTAAATAATTTGACATTTAGCTCATCTAGGACTCACTTCTGTTGTACTCCCCAAGATGATACAAACACTTTTATTTCAATAAGAAGTTCAATTCTTGCTTTAAATAATTCAAAAGCAGTGAACGAATCACCAAATCATCACTGTGTAAAAATATTCTTAATCCCTGTCTGACCTTGGGAGCAGAATGAGAAGCATGCGGCGTATGGACGGATAGAATTAATAAAGTCTGGAGTAATAGTGGACGTATTGATATCTCATTCTGAGTCATATCGGCACATCTGGTCCCATTCAGAAGTAATGAAACGGTCATAGATCGTGAACCTGCAGCCTCATTTAATTACGGAGAGACAGATTTACAGCAAAGAAAGCGCAGAGATAAGTTGAACACATTTGTGTCTTTACCAAATCTCTCATTATAGGCACATTGTTATTCAGTGAAAGACAGACAGTGCATTAAAGAAAAATAATATATTCTGGCTCGGCGAAGGAGTCATTTGTAGGAAATGAGGCTGCTCATAATCAGGGTCTATTAGCTGCATCTACTGATACAATCAGTCCTCCTCCAGTCACATGGAAACCATTTTCTGCCACAGTTTCTTCTGAATCTGTCAGAGTTTGTGTTCTGACGCCTTAGTTTCTGTCTGTGTGGGGGGTTGGCCTCTTTTCGTTTATATTGATTTTTGCTCTTCTTACCATCCAATAAAGTGGAAACTTTAAATTGGCTGTTGGTGTTGTGTGACTTTTGGACAAATTTTGAGTCATTCTGGATCATTTTAAGTCATTTTGGACAAATTTTGGGTCATTTCGGGTCAGTTTTTTGTCATTTTGGACAGGTTGATGTCATTTTAGACAAACTTAAAGTCATTTTTGGACATTTTTCTGTCATTTTGCAAATTTTTGAGTCATTTTAGAGAAATTTCGAGCCCTTTTGGACAACTTTTGAGCCATTGTAGATATTTTAAATCATTTTGGACAATGATGAGTAACTTCGGACACATTTATTGATTTTGCATCATTTTGGACAAATCTTGAGTTATTTTGGGCAAATATTTTGGTTATTATTTGTCATTTTTTGCATTTTGTAATCATTTTGGACAAATGCTGAGTCTCTTTGTAAAAATATTTTTGTCATTTTGGACAAACTTCAAGCAGGTTTTGAGGATTTTTTGGCAGTTTCTGAAAAAATATTGAGTAAGCGATACTTTGATTGTTGTCCGATCCGTGGAAACACATCCTGCAGTTCAGCCGAAGAGTCCCTTAATTTTTGTCATATGACGGTTGGCTCATCCTGACTTAGTCACACCTTCTCAGTTGTGTTGTGGATGCAGAATTAGTTTTGTTTGATTTTGATGGAAGGTCACAATTTTAAGCTGAGATTTGACTCATTTTTCTTTGAAAATCCAACAGTTTTTTCTGTTTTTACCGTTTCTGGCTCTAATGAACAGTGAGTATTTGGTTTTTTGTGGTTTTTTTAAACATAAAAAACTGGCAGAACACAAGCTTCAGAGCATTAAAGCACCTTTTATCAGTCAGTTTAATACAGAATGTGACTCGCTTTAAAGAAGTGGACAGAATTTTCCATTAAATAGAACTCAGTAGAACCCACTCTTATAAGATAATTCTGTTGTACGACTACATCTCAAACCCTGACATGTTTTTTTCCTTCTTTTTTGCATTTCTGATTTGTAGTTTGTGCCACAGAAACATTTAAACCTCCGCTGCTGCACCTGCTTGTGTTCAGCTGTTCAGTCACAGACGACAACAGGCTGAGGACCGTTTACGACGCTCATTATCATGTCAGCTTTATTGGGGACTTGAACTGTGGCCATTATGATTTATATGTGCATAATTTCGCTGCCATCTCGAGACATTTGGTGCTTAAAAAGCTGGAATATGTTGTTCATTGAACTTCATCCTGGTGGATTGGCTGTGTTGGTTAACCTTGTCCATCATTAGCCTCCATTATTCCCCTTATCGTCTTGATTCTCATCCTGTCAGTCTGTGTTTTCTCCTCTCCTGCCTCTCCATGACCTCCAAATGCTTTCCGTCTATTTCTGTCCATCTTCATTCGCCTCTCTTCTCCCAATCATTTCCAGCTCTCCCGTGCAACCGCTTCCCCCAGATTTCTGCCCCACCTCTTCCCATTTTTTTCCTTTAATTTCCCGCTGAAGGTTACTCGTGCCTGCAGGCCTGAGAAAATGTCAGAAAGGCCCACTCCATTTTCGGCTTCGTAAATAGCCATTTCCCGCCAGAGCAAACCCACTTTTTTTTCCGGTTCTGACCTGCCACGTCTGGCGTCCCACCTGCTTCCAGAATACCTGAGCACAGGAACGGTGGGAAAATGAACCATGACGGTGTCTCGTTCTGCACATTTAAACCAGGGAGACACACGAGGGAGAAGTTCAGCCACATGAACCCAAATGAAGTTTCAGTCTAAATGTAAAAAGTGTATTTGAGCTGCAGTTGAAGCAAAAGGGCCACTTCTGTGGATTCTGTCAAACTGAAATCACATTTTATGCCTTTAAACTGAAATGTTGTCAGCAAGTGTGAAAAATTAGGTTTAGAATTGAGCATCGGACGTCCATGTTTCAGCTGTTCTTTTCTTCAAGACGAATGACAGATTAAAAGCAAGACAGAAAAAGAACTTTAAGTCTATTTGAGTAATTTTAGACCAATTTTGAGTCATTTGGGAAAATATTGAAACATTTTGGTCATTATTAACAAGTTTTTGTAATCATTTTGGATGAATATCTAATTATTTTGAAAAAAATGTAGTCAATTTTGGACAAATTTTACTTATTTGGTGCAAATATTGAGTCATGTTGGATATTTTTTTTCTCATTTTGGACAATTTAAGTTGCTTTTGATGATTGTTTTGTCATTTTGGACTTTTTAAAAAGCCAGTTACAACAATTTTTTTTGTCATTTTGGACAAAC
>NW_007578107.1:207671-215958 GCF_000690725.1 Stegastes partitus | reverse complement strand
ATTGTTATTTTTTCTTCATCTTGGGTTCAGGATTTCAAGTCGGCTCTGTTTTAACCTGCATGGACAGTTTCAGGCAGTTAATTAAAACTAACTTAGAGGTGAAAGTCTGAGTGTAGTTTGTTGGTTGAACATAACCGTTAAGCTCAAACATCATTAACCAGAGTGTAGTTGACACGACTACACCTGTGTTCTTTACATTTCCAAACCTTCTACACATGATTTCCAGTCTTCATCCAGAACCTGCTGCCTAAATATCTTTCTGAAAACGGAACCTCAGTGCACAGAAAGATGATGACTTGTCCAAATAGTGCTCAGTGAAAACTGTGCATGAATCCTCTCTCTTTTTTTTTTTTTTCCTTTCTTTTTGCTGACGTGAGCTATCGAACCCCTCAGTCAGGCTTTGATGTGGCTCTGCATTGTCTTGCGGAGCTGCAGGAAATTGAAAGTGAAGATCAGGAGAGCGTTAGTGACGGCGAGGAGAGGTGGAGCCCGACGGGGTTTTCTGGGACACGGAAATGAACCGGCCTTGCATGACCTGCAGCAGCTCTGCTCAGGGCCGAGGACATTTGTTTTAGCAGCACAAAAGATCAAATAAGTGATTTTATGTCTCTGTTAAACAAAAAAAAAAAAAAAGATTCAGGGCACAAATCCAGGTTTAATATTTCTGCAGCTCCCTTTCAAGCCCACGCTTCCCCTCACATCCTCGGCTAATTCACAGACAAACACTAAAACCGTTGGAGAATCACACAAAACACACTGGCTCAGCCTTAAAACGGCGTCCGTCCCCCGAGTGTTTCAGAGTGAAATTTTAATGGAAGCAGAGTTTGATTTGACTCGAAGCAGCTTCTGTCGTTCTCGTTAACACTGTAAGTGCTTTTCTCACACTTCCCCACATTTGTCCTCGCGCTGATAAATTACAATGTTCAAGTCGGGGAGTACAAAGTGGTTTTGGGCAAGGTTAAAAAGTCCATTTCTGCTCTTTTGTCAGCCCTGCTAAGTGGAATTAGCATTTTATTTCAACACCGCCGCTGCATTTTTTCTGAATACATTAGAATATTTTAGCCCTGTTCAAAGACTTGATTAATAAAGTTTATTTGACCATTAAAAGCACACGTAGCCTTCCTCTTAAAGTTAGAGCTACTTGTGAAACACAACGTCTGGGCTCAAGGGACGGATGAACGCAGCAGTTTGCGTCATTGTTGTTGAGTAAAGGTATTTTAACAAACTGTCTAATATTGTTCAGGTATCTTAAACTGAAATTCTAAAATACTGAAGATTTAAAAACCTGAACTCAACATGAAGAAAACTGTAGTTATTAAGTCACTTCAACCTGAATTTAGTTTGAAATTACCCATAATATTAAGTTGATGCAACATTATTATTCCAACAGAACACATTACAATCATGTTTGCAACTGAAATATTATCGAAATCAGTAAAAAATCTTGCAGACATTTATTTAATTAAGTTGCATGAAAAAGCACCTGTAGATAGATACACCTCCTATATCATAATAAAATGTCCAAAACTATGATTATATTGTTAAACATTTGGAATAAATAGTCAGGAAAAAATTGTGGGAAAAGTTTTGACAATGCCTAAAGGTACTAAGAACATTTTTTATTTTTTTAAAGATGTATATATCCATATATTGGGAAATGATATCAAAATGTCCAAAATCAATAACAACACATCCCAAAATATGCTTTAACTGAAAATCTCGATTAAATGTAAGAAAAAAAAAAGTATATTTTCTCAAAATAAAACTATCTAAAAATATTTGTTTTTTTTTTTTTAATATATTAATGAAATGTTTGAAAATATTAGTAAATGTGTCAGAAAATTATTCATTTGTCTGAAAATATTTTGGATTTTGTAAAACAGTAGTAAAGTATCAGTAAATATGAATAAATACATGAATAATAAATAATAACATTTCATAAAACATTGATAAAAATGTTATGTCTGAAAGTAAAAATGTGAAAATATTAATAGAATTTCATTTTCAATTCAATTTCAATGATTATTAAAATGTCAGGAACAAAATATAAAATGTCAGAAAATACCATCATAAATTCCAAAAACCTCAATAAAATGACAAAACATATCATTAACGTGTCAAAAATGTATGAATGTCTAAAAGTATTTATCTTTTTTTTTAATGAAGTATCTGTAAATATTAGGAAATGTGTCAGAAAATGATTCATTTGTCTGAAAATATGAATAACATTCAGTAGTAGTAAAATGTCAGTAAACATTTGTATCATGGCTTAAAATAATTACAAAAAGAATGTTGGAAAATAATGTTCAAATACATCAACAGAATGTCTGAAAACATTTTACATGATGTCGAGACGCGCTGCAGACTGAACGTGTCGTTTCTCACGGCCTCATGTGTTTCCTCTGCAGTGTTCAGCTGATTGAGGCCACAGTGGATGTTTAGTAGTGAACACGGCTGCTCACACACACACACACACACACACACACACACACACTCTGTACCACAGAGTAGAAATAACAGGGAAATGATGTACACAGAAACATAATTGAACAGTCCAGATGTAAAATTACTCCTGGATCCATTCGGGCTAATTTACCTCGCTTTACTCTCCTCTTAACAATAGATATATTGAGTCAGCGCTGTCAGTCTGGCGCTGCCCTCCCGCTGCGACTGAAAATGACTTTCAACAGCTTGATCGAATTAATTGGCTCGACTGTTGGGCGGAGGAGGATGGATGGACCATTAGCTATTGAAAGGGGAAGATTGACAGGTGCGTTGTTTCTCGGGGAGGACGGCGGCTGCAGCCCGAGTGAAGGCTACACAAAGAAAGCAGGACAAAAGAATAGATGTTTTTTTTTTCTTTTTTTTTGCAAAAATGAGCCCGCTTTGTTTCCCCCCGTCGCTGGCAGGAGTCAGATGTTTTGCTGCGCTCCATCTTGTGAAGCATGACTCCCTTTTCTCCTTCGACACAAAACCTATCATTTGGACATTTGTGGGGAGACGGGAGAAAGGCAGCTTCACCAGAGACAGGAATAGACATGTTGAGGGATGCGGTGGCAGCATGAAAAGCGTTCGGCGCGGAAACATGCATTTTTCGAGTAATATATTGTATTTTGATGAGAGTGGTCGAAGCCAAGAAAAACTAAAGCAGCGGCAATAAACGCCTGCTCGGAGCTGCTTAATCGCCGTTCCTCCTGCTCCTGTGATAACCAAAGTGAAAATCTGAGAGGCCGGTGAGGCCGTGGACGTCGTGCAGCTGCTTTTGTTTGCAGGGGGAGGGCGGTGGCAGAGGTATATGGAGCTTATTCTAATTGGATCTGTCAAAACTTAATGTAGTGCCTCTATTAGGCAAAGCTGCGGTGCATGACCTGCAGCTCCGAGAGGCGTGATCAATGGCTCTATTTCTTACTTTGCCGTTGTTGTTGCTGCTGTTGTTTTTGTTGCTGGTGATGTTGACGGTGCGGATGATGACTGAGCGACTGTAAATACTTTTTACTTCTACGGCAGACAGCATCGGATCGCCTCGAAATAACTGCGTTACTTTAGGGTTGAAGAGTCGGGTGTTTGCTCGTATGTAAGATTAAACATTTACCATGTTTAAGGAAAAAGGAAAAAACAGAGAGGTGCAGCAAGGTGGGGCAGTGGTTAGCATCGCTGCCTCGCAGCAAGAAGGTCGCTAGTTCGTGTCCCAGTGAGGAGATCCGGGATCTTTCTGGGTGGAGTTTGCATGCATGTTCTCCCCATGCAGCGTGGGTTCTCTCCAGGTTCTCCGGCTTCCTCCCACAGTCCACTCTAAGTCAGCTGGGATAGACTCCAGCCCTCCGCGACCCTAATGAGGATTAAGCGGTGTATAGATGATGGATGGATGGGATGGAAAAAACAGACTCCACCGTAGGAACCTCATGCAACAAAAGTCAAATTCTTTATCCATCCATCCATCCATCGTCTTCCACTTATCCGGGGTCGACAATGGAATTCTTTATGTCCACCTTTATTTTACTTTATGTTCCTTGCTGGTGGGGTTGTGTTGCTCAATCCCCCTCATTAAAATACCGTGCTTCACTGTCAGGACTATGTGGTAGTCCTGATCCAGTAGACACTAAACATGCTGGACTCCATCTCAACTCAACTAAAATGACGCCACTGGGTTCAATTGTCAGCTCACAGTTTTCACTTTGTTCTTGGATCTCATGCTGCTTCTTCAAACTTCTGCAGACTGGAAATCATCTCACCAGACAGTATTTCGGTTTATCCACAGATATTCATGGTGCATCTATAAATGTCATCTCACCAACACCTTTTGCACTCATGCAGCCCCGTATCATGATACTGCCACCTCCGTGCTTCACTGTCAGGACGATGCATTCACTGTGGCAGCCCCTGCCAGGTTCACATCAAACCTCCATCTGGGCTGAACACGTTGAGCTCTCAAAGAAACTCTGATTTCCATTGATAACCCCTGTGCCAAGTCTGAAACAGCCTCTTTCCCACAGGTAGATCATAACAGTAGTTCACCGTCTGTCTTTGAAGGACGACCACTGCAGCTCTGATTAGTGGTACCACGGCTGCTTCTATACCTCCTGATCACTGCTGACACTGTGTTTCAGGGATTCTCAGCTGATCTTCACGTATCCTTTTCCATCTCCTCTGGCAGTTCTTCTCCACGTGGAGCCATGATGCAGATAAATGCAGCCCATTGGTCCAAAACTGAGTAAGTTCAACCCAAACAAATCAATTCAAAAACATCCATTACGTTACTGTGAACATTTCTTTTTTCTGACCGTTTTCTGTTTTTAACTTCTCTCCAGTTCCAGTAAGTCACTCTGGAGACGAGAACAAGCTCTCCAAAAACATAAAAAATGTATAGTAAGTAAACCACTCGGAGGTTTGCAGCAGCATCCACTCTCCTCCGACTGTCTCAGATGGGGGGAGAAAAGGGATCAATACCTCGCCGTTGCCAGAGTCCCATAAATCTGGAGAAATCTTTTTATGCTACATGAACCCTCTATTTATCTCCGGCTCCACGGCTACAGAGGAACAAGGCTTTTTTCTCGCTTTGACTGGGCTACGTGGGGGATTGGAAACGGTGTTTATCAAGCAGCCCGGCGAGAGTGCGGCCGCTGTTGTTGTCTCATTCTGTTCACATCAGATTTTCTACGAGTGGCTGCTGTGTCCTGGCAAGGTTACCGATGATGAACGACTTCACTTTGGCAGTTTTCCTCCTCCAGGACACATGCGGCTGCTGCTGTTCCTCCGCCTCCTCTCCAATTCAACCTCTCACTTTCCTGCACTCTCATTCTGCCTTCAATAAAAACACGCTTCTTTCGGCACACTTTCCTCTCTGCCCGCATGTTTTTATTTCACGTTCCCCCCTTTTTCCTTTTCTTCTAACCACACGTGTAATTTGCTCAAACGTTTGGCTGCTGCAGTTGTTTTGTCTCATTCTTCTGATTTATTTGGAACACCAGAGCGTGCACACGTGAGGCTTGACTGCTTCATGCTAAAGAGGTTTTCGTGGCGTGATCGATACCCGGAGCTCCGACCTCAGGGTCTGTTTGAGTCCAATGCATTTGTGTGCGACTGTTTCAGCCCCAGAAAACACTCTCGGCCTCGCTTTGAGAAAAACGAGCGTTTCAACTGTGTCACACACGATACTGTGGAGTTTATCTATAGTGGTTACAGCGATCAAATACAATAAACTGAGAAACACTTGTCTGCCGAAATCTGAAAAAAATCTGACAGAAATTTGCCAAAACCATTAAATTAGTGAAACACGGCAAGATTCTACATCCAAAGTAACGTCAAGCTTCCTGAAACCGACAAATTTACAGGTTTTGCTAAATAAAAATCACCAAATTTACATATTTTTTTAGAACCAGAAACTGTAAAAGCAGAAATTTAAAAAAATGAATAAAGTGCCACGTTTCCCAGGGTCCCTAAACTGTTCATGTTAACCAAAAATTAACCAAATCTCATTTTAAAATGTCTTAACTCGAAAATAACGCGTTAATGTCCCACCGCTAATATACCTTAAAGCATTAATTACGATTAATTAACAACATCAAAAATAACGCGTTAAAAAAATTAACGCATTTAATCGCAGTTTGCATCCAGACAATACAGAACGTTTGTCAGCGCCCGATTTCATGGTCCACCGATCACATGACGCACAAGATGCGTCAGCGCTACGCTAACAACAACAAACATGGAGGAATCTGATGAGAGTGCACCGCTTGGACTGATGGAGGGTAAGTTTCATTTTAAACAATTGCCTGATGGAAACCTTGACAAGAGCCTGGTTTGAATTTGCATCCCACCGAAGCACATTAAGCTCATGGTACCACCTGATTGTAAAGCATGTTGCAGTGAACACAGAAACCTCCAGAGCTGGTAGCGCTAGCAGTCCTGGATAGC
This sequence comes from Stegastes partitus, assembly GCF_000690725.1. Taxonomy (NCBI): domain Eukaryota; kingdom Metazoa; phylum Chordata; class Actinopteri; family Pomacentridae; genus Stegastes; species Stegastes partitus. Next base: position 209,544 of record NW_007578107.1, on the reverse strand, counting down.
GACAGATTTTTTTAACGCATTATTTTTGTTGTATTAATTAATAGTAATTAACGCGTTAAAGTCCCACCCCTACTTATTTATAAATTTACCCAAAAACATTACCTGTTGGCTCAAATCAGATTCTGTGAAAACATTTTACACACGTTTTAAGTAATTCTGAACAAATTATGAGACATTTTGAAGGAGTTTTGAGGCTTTTAAAAAAATGTTTTTTAGCAACATTCAACTACTTCTAAAATGGTTTAACCCTTAATAGGACACTCCTTGAAATATTTTGAAAATGAAAATTTCAACCCTCGGGTGTTATTGAAGGATATTTCAAGATATTTTTACTTTTGTGCCCTAAAAATAAAAAATAAATAAATGTTGCAAATCAAGATTAATAAAGCTGCCATATATGGTAACTTGTCCGTCTATGGTTACAAAAAAAAGGGAATATATAATAAATAAAATAAAAAGTAACAAACTGCCAAATACATCTATTTAAAAACATTTTAGTTTGAGGTAATGATACACAACCAATAAAAAAGTATTTACAAAGTGCATTCTAAAGGTGTTTTTGTAATCTTGAGCAATTTTTTTTAGTCATTTTGGACAATTTGAATCATTCAGGAGAAGGTTTAAGACATTGTAGATATGTTATGAGCCATCTTGGACAAACACTTTTAAAACAAGTCTTTTGTCATTCTGGCAGTTTCTGGGTCAATTTAAATGATTTTGGATCCATTTTGAATTATTTTGGACCATTTTTGAGTCATGCTGCACCAGTCATTAGATGTGAAATGTAATGTTCTAATGTCAGATTCACTTGAAATCAGGTGACTTTGTCCAATCAGGCTGTTTTCTAGAAGCGGAGCCTTTCTAATGTCAGCATCAAAGTCGATCGTGTTGATTTAATTGTGATTACGCAGCGCTACGACTGACGTCTTTTTCGCAAACATATTTTCCATCGCAGTGTTTCCGTCCTGCTCTTTGCTCGTGTTGCTGTGATCATGTGGAGCCTGAATTACAACGAACTCTGTGTCTTTCATATGAGACTCAGTGAATCTAAAAAGCCTAAAATCGGAGTAAATGATGTTCTATCAGACTTCTCTTGCAGATTAGTCACGGAAAATGGGAACCGTGCGAGTTTTCTCTTAGTATCAAGCAGCCAGAGAGGTTGTAGCAGGACGTGTTAATTCGCCTGGTGCAGCTTTACATCCTGCGTCTTCGTACACATTCGAATTCAATCATCCTCCAGCGATCAGTATAGAGCAGTAACTAAAACACAGTGGGCTGCCACACGAGTCCACAATAATCCTCGGCGGCCTGAATGAGTCGACTCAACGTGGATTAATAACAGGGATTAGTGCGACACAAACTGCAGTCGGTGGCACAGACAGAGTCCGAGGACAGAACAGCCCATGTATTTTGGTCCTAATGTACCGGCAGACCTACACGCATGTATATGAACACAACCCAGTTATATAAATACTTCAGAAGTCTGTCGATAAGCTCCACACCTCCCAAACATTTTAATGTGAGCGCTGATATTTGCATTGCAGCAGTGACACAAGGTTTTATGGACTGAAACCAGCGTGACAGCTGAACTAATTTATTATTTGCCCTTTGGTTTTACTGATCAGGTCATACTTGCATGATAATCCTGCTACTGTACAAACCTGGGCAGCAAAATAAGACTTCAGATAATCTGTACCTCAATTTAAAGCATTTCTAGGATAAAGCAAAAATACATTTGTACCCAAAACTTTTTACTTACTGAACATCTGCTTATCAACAGATTCCCAATATTGACTAATGTTCCTTAAATGTGTCACATGCAGTAGAAACCATCAAGTCAGCTGTGCACAGAGAAGCCTCTAGTCTCCATCAG
>NW_007578107.1:184336-207086 GCF_000690725.1 Stegastes partitus | reverse complement strand
GCTGTGCACAGAGAAGCTTCTAGTCTCCACTCAGTTGATGTAACAGCTCAGCCGGATGTGAGACCAAAAAAAAGTGAATTAAAAGAGTGAAATAATGCGCTGTAATGCCAGATTTACTTAATTTAACATTAATTGACATTTTGCACGATTTTTGAGTGACTTCTAGAGAACATTTTGTCATTTTAGACTCATTTTGAAAGTTTTTTTGGCAATTCCTGGGCTATGTTGAAAAACTTTTGAGACATTTTGGATGATTTCCAAGTAACTCCAGTCATTTTAAACAAGTCGTTTACATTTGAAATGATGTCCTGTTGTCATATTTACATACATTTTGGAATACTCCGCAGTCAGGGGCAGAGACAGAGGTGGGAGGACAGAATTATTTTGGTCCTAATGTGACAGCAGACCTACACACATGTATACGCACATAGCCCAGTTATATAAATACTTCAGAAGCCTGTCGATAAGCTCTGCACCTTCCAAACATTTTAATGTGAGCTCTGATATTTGCTCTGCAGCAGTGACACAATGTTTTATGGACTGAACTACCTGCAGGACTCGACTCATTAGGAGCTCATCCTTGAGTTTCTAATAATCGAGCAGCCAGGTCCGCCACAAGGAAAGCAGAAGAAAAAGGAAGCAGGAGGGCACAAAGTGGCAGCCGGCGACGACAAGCTTCTCTTTTATCTGCTCTGTAATAAAGCATGAAATAGGCTGGTTAACTCTGGAGCTCCAGTCCACTTCAGAGAGCTGCATCCTCAGTCAAAGCAGCAGCAGAGATGCAGCCTTCACACACTGTAATTGCTTTCATGTCGCAATGAAAGCGCATATTTGCGAGCATCTGGGCGTTAGCAGGGATGAAATGAGCATGTTCCAGCGGATTGTTGTGCGTAAAATGTGAAGTATTTGTTTGATGCCCCAGACGAGGTCAAACAGGCAGACAGAGATGTCAAACGCAGCAGCGCTCGGCCCAAACCGCAGGAGTCCAAACATAGCAGAGTGCTTGACATTCACGCAGGCCCGATCGTCGCTTTGAACTACAAATACGGCACAGACAATGTACATAACAACATACAGAATGCCGCTGAAGGAAACCTGATCCTCTGCTGCTGCTGTGTGAATGGAGGCAGCGATGAGACGCCCCTAAAGGAGGCCGGAACCAGCAACAGAGGAAAATAACAAGAACTGAGAACAAGCAGCTTGTTTGTTAAACAGGTTTGTTGGCAGAGTTTCATTTAACCTTAAAGCATCTGAGTTACGTCCTCTTTGTGCCGCTGTGACGTGTTGAATCAGAAAAATGTTTCACACCGTGAATTTTTCAGTGAACTTCCACAACTTTTCATTGTTTTGTTTTCTTTTTACAGGAATTGTTTGACTGGTATCGCAAGAATAATGCAAAGTTGTGTGGAGTCAACATCTCAATATGTATTTATTTTTCAATACTATAGGCTTTGATTGTATTGTAATTTTCCAATTTTTATCACGGATAACAAACCCACAGAGTTTTTTTTGTCTTGTTTTTTTACTGTAATTTTTTAAAAACAATTTACTCTTACTTAACGGATTTTCCCTGTTTCATTAAATTACAGGTAAAAACTACAAAAAAAAAATCACATAAGAAAGCATGTTTACATGTTGACATGAACATTTTACAAACAATAGTTTGTTCTTTTATAATGTCTGAAAATTACACCGTATTTAAGTTTGTTGAAGTTATTTTTCAAATATTTAAAAATTTAAAATTTAAAAAATATGTAATTTTAAAATATATTCCTAAATATAAATTATATTTTAATAAAAAAGTATTATCTGTAAAAATAATACATTTTGGTAAGTGAAATTGATTTTTACTGCAAACATGTAAATAATTTGTTTGTGTGATTTTACTGAATATTTTTTGTAACCTAACTTTTTTTTCCCATTAAAATAAATAAAAATTTGTAAAATGACAGCCATTTTTGAATCTTTATTTTAAAAAAATATCTGCAAATAATTTTTAAAAAATTTAAAGTTTTTTTTTTATTCAAAAAAATTAGCAGTTTCATTATCAAATGTTGCAAAGGAACAAACTCTGATGTGGATGTTTTGGCCTGTACATGGACATGTAAATTATTTGCTAGATATCATCTGTAATTTACCAAAACAGGGAAAATCTCTGAAACAAATTACAGTTAGAACTGCAAACAGAAAATAAGAAAAGAAAAAAAAAAAACATTCATTTTATACAGTGTGCATAGATTTCTACCAGATAAGGTAACACAGAGTTGACTAATGGCCTCTCATGTCCTCTGACTGATCATGTTTACCGTCATGTGTCAACACGACTCTGAAGGCCTCGTTCAGACCCAGAAAACCCAGAAATCACCTCAACCAGCGGCCGACAGCCGACGCCAGCAGCCCCAGACAGAAGGAGAGGCCGGCTGACAGGAGCTCCCAGAGGAGGAGTCCGTCCTGGTGACCGACTCGCTGCTGGAGGAGACACTTGTGTGTCCTGAACTGAGCATGTGTGACAACCACAGACGCACAAAACAATGTTGTGTTACAAAGCGCTGACAGCCAGAGTGTATCGCTGCATGTTTGACAGTAACCTGACAGGTGCTTATTCTGTCTGCAGCCATGAAACTGACCCACACTGTTAAAAATAAACCTTTCTTAACAGCTTTTTAGAGTGATTTATTTAAACAATTTGTTATTTTTCAGATTTTTATACTGATTGTTATATTACAGATAATGTGTTGTGTAAAAAAAAAAAAAAAACATTTAAAAAAAAAAGGGAAAAATGTAGTTTTTCAAATCTTAACTTTAAAAAATATAGTATATTTTTACAAATGATGATTTGTTGTTTTACAATGTTTGACCAATAAATGACGCTGTTCTGTTTCTGCTGTACATAAACCTGCAGAAACATTTATTTTACAGATATTTGATGTTACTTGAAAGAAAAATTCTGTATAATGAAGATTCAGAAATGGTAAATAACTTTCCCACCTGTTATTTAAATCATGTTGAAGACCGGTCCACTTAAATTCAAAACCAAGTCCAGGACAGTCCAAAACCAAGTCCAAAAGCACTCCAAAACTAGTCCAAAACCAGGCTCAAAGCCAAATCTAAAACAAGTGTAAAACGAGTATAAAACCACATCTAAAACCAGTCAAACATCCACCTTCAAGTCGTTCTAGATTCAGTCCGAAACCCAGTCCAAACTCAAGTTGCAAACCAAGCACAAAACCAAGTCCTTAACAAGTTCAAAATCAGCCTAAAACCAGTTCAAATCCAAAACCAAAAGTCAGTTTAAAACACAAATTGTTAAGCAACAACATTAAGGCAAACACGAGCTCAGAGTTTCTTTAACTGATAAAATGTATGTTTGTTGAAGAAATAGAAAGGAGCACCTTAAATTAGAAGCATTAAACCAACACTTACCAGCAACAATGCAGCTGGGTCATCTTCCACTGAGGAAAATCTTGAACACAAACACCCTGTGTCCTGATTTTTCATTGTCAAAACTCCATCAGGTGTGCAGGTTTGTGCTGCATGTGTCCCTCTTCAGAGTGCAGAGGTCACCGGGTCACCTGACTCCTGGTGCCAGCAGCTCATTGGACAAATGACCTGTCAATCACTCAGCTATGACAGCAGCATTCATGTCTGGAGCTCTGCTGTCTGGGATAAAACAAATAGAAAGTGTTCACAGCTGAACTCACCGGAGGAAAGATGTGATTAAAATGTACTAATATGGAAGAAGCCAAATAATAGTAAACCTGCAAGTTATTATTTTCAGCGTCAGTTCATGAATTAATCTGATAATGATGAAACTGACGAAACATATTCAGATTTAGAAAAACTTTATCATCCCCAGCAGCTGACCTTTAATACACAGAATATATCGTGTGTGTAGAACAAATATGTACATAAAGGCAAAAAGGAAATGTATACATGCAGTTTGTATTTATAGATTGTTTGTTTTGTCAACTAAAACATTTAAAATGTATTATATGTAATTATCACACACAAAACCAAATCAAAATGAGTCCACAGCCAACTCCAAAACTAGCCTGCAAGCAAGTTCAAAACCTGTCCAAACCTACTTTAAAGCCAGTTATAAACCAAGACTAAAACCAGTCTAAATGTAGTTCAAAACCAGTCCTAACCCAAGTTTAAAACCAGTCTAAAACCAATCCAAAACCAAGACCAAAACCAGTTTAAAACCAGCCCAAAACTAAGTCCCAAACCTATTTAAATCCTGTCTAAAACCAAGTCAAGACTATCCCAAACCAGGCTGAAACCAAGCACAAGTCATGGTGGTTCAACTGGCTTTACCTGTTGTTTGGGACTGATTTTAGACTGGTTTTGGACTGGTTTTGCCCTTTGTTTTGGACTTGTTTCGGACTGGTTTTAGACTGGTTTTGCCCTTTGCTTCTGATCCGTTTTTGACTGGTTTTGCCTTTTGTTTTGGACTGGTTTTGAACTTGGCTTTTCACTGGTTGTAGACTGGGTTTGAATCTTGGTGTTAGACTGGTTTTGCCCTTTGTTTTGGACTGGTTTTAGACTGGTTTTGCCCTTTGTTTTGGACTGGTTTTAGACAGGGTTTGAACTTGAAATTTAATAAGACACCAGGTGCTGCTTTATTGCTCATTGTATCTCATTCAAACATGTCTCAGAAGAAAGAGGATTCTAATAGTTCTCATGTAAATGTGACCTCAATACTCGCGACACTCGTCTCCTGTGAGCAGCATCTTGTACATCCACACAAACACACCTACACTCACATATATACATAAATACAGAGAGGCGTGCTGCTTTATCATCCATCGCTCAGCCACTCCAAGCTGCTTTAATTTCAGAAGACACCTAATTGCAATTAAGATGCACAAAGTGTTGAGCTGCGAAGTGAAAGGAAGCAATCAGTGCTGATTATAGAGCCTGAGCCTGATCACAGTAAATCATACAGCGACTGAGTCAGGACTGACACCGAGGCCTGTTTTTGCTCTGATTATGTCCATGACTGCAGCTCTCTGCCAGATTTGAAAGGATTATGTGACACCGTGAGGTTGACCTAATCATATCTTTGCCCGGAGAAACACACAAAGATGTTTTATGGGTCAAAAAGGAATCTTCCCAAAACGTCTGCCAGCCTGGAAATGAACGGTTTCCTCGCCCGTCTCTTTTCCTTTTCATAATCTGGGTTTGTTTTGGAAATTGCTCATTACGGCTGCAGCAGAGCGTCTGCATATTAAGCTGGATTCATGTATGTAAACACAGCAGCTAAATGAAAGAACGGACGTCCAAATGTGCCTTTTGGGAATCTTTCGGGTTACAGCAAACAGCGAGGTTATTATGCAATAAAATGTGTCTTTGAAGCGAGCGTGTTAAATGATCATTTGCAAGTATAATAAATCATGTTCTCAGCGTTGAGTGTTTCTATGGTGTTAAATGAAGCTGAAATACAGAACTTCTACACTGACCCAGTGATGCAGAAGCAGCACAGAGCTGCAGCAGACGCTCAGTGAACATTTTACTCATTTTACAGCCACAAAGAGACCAGATCTGTTTGTGCCTATGAGTTTACCAAGACATACGTAATCTGCCGCATGACCGCAAACCACATCGCCACCAGAGCCAGTCTGAAACCAGTCCCCAGAACATGTCTAAAATCAGTCCAAACCCAAGTCCATAACCAGCACAAAATCCGCCTAAAACCAACATAAAACCAGTCCAAAACTAAATGCTAAACCAGTCCAAAGACAACATCAAAACCAGTTTAAAAAAATAAAATTAAAAAAGACCAAAACCTGTTCATAACAAATGTAAAACTAGTTCAATTCAATACATTTCAGTTTCAATAAATTACTCATTTATTTTAAAAGCTGTTCCCATGTCAACCTCCCTTCTTTGTTATGCTCGTCAACGAGCTGGGCATAACAAGACCAGTCGAAAACCAGTCCACAAATGAGTCCAAAACTAGTCTAAAACCAGTTAAAAATCAAGGCCAAAGTCAATCGACACCCATTCTTAAACCAAGGCTAAAACCAGTCCAAAACAAAAGGAAAAGCCAGTCAAAAATCAAGTTAAAACCAGCCCAAAACCAAATTTAAAACCCAGCTTAACAGGGGTCCAATACCAGGTCAAAATCAAATTCATAACCAGTCCAAAACCAGTTCTAAACTAAGTCCAAAACCAGTCAATAACAAAGACCAAATCAAAGTCCAAAATCCTTCCAACACAGTCAAACACTGAGACCGAAATTGAAATCCAAGCCTAAACCAGCTTTAAAACAAATTCAAATCCAAGTTCAAACACAGTCCAAAACCAGTCTAAAACCAGTTATAAACTGTTTTTATGAGCATAAGGTCGTAGAAACACTGTGTACTCCTGGTGTGGATTCTTCACTGTTAGGATTTAGTGCTTTGCTCAAGAGTCCTTCAGCAGCAGCAGCAGCTTTGAGCAACAAGTCGCACATTTGTCCACCTTCACCCTCATTTTTGCATCAAGTCTGTGGATCCAGACTCACTTCTGGTCCCTCAGACTCACTGAGCATCAGCTGCACATTGCTTTCAGTTCAATCCTGGCTTTATTCACACCGTTTGTTGGAAGTAATGAAGACAGAGGAAGATCCAGCAGCTGATGCGGTGAGGACATTGGCTAACCAACACTGACACCTAGTGGCTGATGAAGGCAGAATAACTACAGAGGAGCTGTTAATCTTTTCAAAAGAGTGTTTATTCAGATTTCATTTCAAATATATTTTAAAAATTGCATACATCAACACCAAATACATACTCATACATCAGAATAACTAAAAAGAAAATAAAAGGGGGAATGTAAAAATGGAGTTAAAATCAGGCTTCTGAAAACATTTAAATAATCACACACAATATCCCCACAGTGCAAGTGTTTATATTACTGCCTATACTCTAAAAGTGGCGTGTCAAATAGTCATAATTGTTAAAGTGCATGTTGCAGCAGAGTTCATTTTATGCCTCCTGCTTCTGTGCTTGACGTGAGATGAGGCCGAGGAGAGAAAAAAAAAAAAAAACATGCAAAGAGGCTCAGACCTTGGGCATAAACAAAGCTGTCATGCTAATTTCAAGCATGATCGATGCCTAATGGGTTTCAGCGCACAGCTCCCAGCGCAAACGTGGCCGAGCATGTGTGGAAAGGGAAATTTTTTTAAGAAAAGCTTGTATTTAAGCACCTCCAATAATAAAATGGTCCCACACAGAGCTCTTTGGCGGCTCAGTCGAGGAAGTCGGGGAAGTTTTCTTCGCAGTATTCTGTGAAGCTGAAGTCCTCGACGGTGAAAGGGACATCCTTCCACTTTTTCACAGTTATCCTGTCATCAGGGGTCTGCAGGGCAAAGTTTTTAATGGCCACATTTGGCAGTAAGGCGCACTTCTTGTACTTCATCTCGTATCCCCAGTCCTGTGAATGTACAGAAGGGTCATTCCATGAAAAATCACTCACAGTGCCTTCCTCTGAAACAGTCATTTCAACACTTGTAAGTGTATCTTCTGGTGGTGAAATGGAGAAACAACATTGGTGTTCATGTGTTTAATGCAACCATTTGGAGGAATCACACTGATTAAACCAGTTTGGTGCATTTACTGCTTGTTCAAGAGTCTTTCAAACGCATTTTGGGTAAACTTTCAAAGGTCAAATCAACATATCAGCTTGCAAAACAAGTTGTAGCAAATTAAAGGTCTCCATTTTGCCAACATTTTAATATCAGGCTCATCTTCTCGCCACGATTCCTTCTGGGGCAAAACAGTTTTATTTTATAGTCATTTTAACACTCGCGGCTGTGCCTTCTGGTGGTGAATGGAGACACAACTTTGGCGTCGGCATGTTTTACGTCAATCCCATTGGTCAAACTAGTTTACAACGTTCAGTGTTGGTTTGATTTGTGTGACAGGTGGTTGGTCAGAACAAGAGATAACAAATGAAAGGTCTCATTTTTAACCTACATTTGATACCAGCATCATCTCCTAGACACAATTCTTTCCTCTCCAAAACTGTTTTCTTATACAGACGTTTTAACACTTACACATTCATCTTCTGGTGTTGAAATGCAGAAACAACATTGGTGTTCTTGTGTTTGATAGAACAGTTTGGATACATCTCATTGATCAAACCAGTTTACAGCATTCAGAGCTTGTTAGAGAGTCTTTCTCCTCTAATAGTGTTCAGTTCTTGTTCTGTCAGTTTGTTCTGTGTCCGTCCACAGATTGTGAACAACAGTGATGATGTGTAATCTTGGTATCCAACACTTGTCTTTTCTACGAGGTAGAAAATGATTCTGCAGAAATCATCAGAGTTTTAATTCACTGAGTAAAACAATCTCACATTTTACATTGTGTGAGGGTTAAAACATGACTATATTTTGCCCCAGAGTGACTCATGTCTAGAAGATGATCCTGGAATCAAATGTAGGTAAAAATGAGACCTTTCATTTGTTATAACTTGTTCTATCACACATGCTGAAATGAGCCTTGAAAGTTTACCCTAAAGGCATTTTTTAAAGTTTTCTCTGGTGAATTATCAGAAAACAGAAAACCCATCCAGGGTACCAGTGCTTGTTTCTATGGCTCTATGTCATAGACATTAAACTGCTGCAGTTCAAACTATGATACATCCCATAATGTGGATGCTCAAAGCTGGTTATGGGCAAACAAAAAAGAGATTCAGTCTTTAGATTGTGACACCTGGATGGATGGAAAACAGATTTGGTTTAAGTTTTTAACATAACTCAAATGTGTTTTTCAGCTCTGAATATCTCACATGTCTATCTGCTGTAGGCTCCAGCCCCCCGCGACCCTAGTGAGGATTAAGCGATGTATAGATAATGGATGGATGGATCTGCTGTACTGATGAAGTTATGAGACTCAGAAATGATGGAAAAGTTAATTAAAAAGCGTAAACTTTCCACCTCTATGAACTTCAAGAGCCTGTAACTCTAAAAATATTCATAGTATGAAGGCAAAACTTCGCATGGCTTCAATAAATATGTTAAAGTTATTGTACATACAAAATCAGCTGATTATGAGGAGGTCAGGTAGTGTGGTGGGATTTTTTTTTAGAATTAAACAAACGACAAAACTAGAGATATGACTATGATGTGTAAGATTTAAGTATAGACATATAATGAGATTAGATAATATGATGTCTAAACTAAATGACTGAAGTAAAAATCCAACCCAATAACATCTCCAGAAGCCTGAGGCCTGTTTTCAGGTTGGACTACAGCAGACCTGATGTGCACACGCTCTCCCTCGCTCTGCGTTCATACGTGAGTTTAAATAAGGACACCGTGGCCTTGAACGATCTGGTAAAGATGGTGCCCAGGATAGCTAGAAAACCCCAGCGATGTGCGTTGCAGCTGCAAAGTCTCAAATTACACAGTGCTAAACGAGAAATAATGCTGACTATGGACTAGGGCTGGACCTGAATAGCCGAATAACCGACTATTCGTTCGGGATATCCATTTCGATCTCGGTGCCGTAACCGCTAACCTAAACACCTAAACTGGTGTTAGTAGCCAAATGCTGCCTGTGCATCCTGCCCACTTCCAGCCCGTTGGAGCCTGCGCAACCCCCCTCCATCAGAACAAATACCCACCCGCCACCACCACGTGGCACCCCCAGATATTCAGAATATTCGCCATTGATTGGGGCCGAATATCCGGACAACAGAAATTGCTTTTCGGACCAGCCCTACTATGGACTTTCTGATAGGTATCGAAGAAAATTGGTTGGGTTTTTCGGGGAAAGGCAGGGAGTTGGACGAAGTTCGCAAACGTATATAAGGACATATAACACATTGTTAGCTGGCCATGTCTTGAGATTTTGCTCATGTTTGTTTGTACAGCCTCTGAATTGAATAAACGTGATTTACATCAAACTCTGAAGACTGGTTGAAATTTTTTTTTTCTCCTTCTAAATCTTTTTCGAATACCCAAAGTCTTTAGATAAGAAGTGTTATTTTGGCTACATGTTGTGACCATGCTGCCTGATCATCACTGGCCCATAGCAGGCAGGCACAACATTATGAACCTTTTTGGTGGCTTTTATATCGAATAATGGTTAAAATTCAACATGTTCACCAATGTCAGCTCCACTGACATATTGGATAATTCATGTACCCTGTTGCAGTTGCCATTGTTGCAGATGATCCTACGTCCAGGCTCCCAGTCCTCAAAAGTCTTTGGCAGTACCACCTGAGCACCAAGTTTGTACTGATTCCTGAGAACAAAGACAAGCCGTAAGTAGAGCTTTACTTTACCCTGAAGACACTTCTGCGCAGGCTCTTGTAGCAGAAAGAGTTCTACTCACTTGAATTCAGGACTGACGTTGACGTAGTGCACGTTGTCAACAAGTTTCATGTCCTCGCCTGAGGCCACCGGCGCAAAACAGTTTCGGCACAGGAGCTGGATGTTGGAAGCCAAGTAGCGACTGCGCTTTTCTGTTTTGCATCTTTCTGCAAATTTACTGGAAAGGACTGCTTCTGTTTGAAGCTCAGCTATCTGGAGACAAAGAAGAAGAAAAGTTGATGTGAGATTGAGAATATAAAAAGCATTAGTCTCACATCAGCAGAACCACTTTCACAGTGAATGGATCCTTGGAGAATGATCTGCTGCACCGTGTTATCATTCCGCTATATTTAGAAAAAACACTGGCTTGAGTATTTCTTTGAACCAATCTTCTTTGGATGCAGCAACAGTGTTCCTGCAAAATAGTAATTGGGGATAATTGGTGTAATTGGTAGCAATTGGTGGAACGTTTGCAGACAGGGAAGCAAATATTGTCATTAAAATGGCGAGTCATTGTCATTGTGCCCCTTTGCTAGCCAAATCCCCACAATTCTCTCTGCTTGCTAACATAAACTGCTTGTAGTTCGAGTAACCTCCTTTGGTTGGTACAGTATTAAACAGCGAGAGGCTCCACCTGGTGGAACAACCAGGTACTATAGCTACACTGGTTTTGCAACCACATTCGTCACCCCCGCCTGGTTGTGAGAAAGAATGCAGGTTTAAGGCACGTTGCTTTCCATCTTTTATACACAGCCTGTCAGCTCAGCAGTAAGACCAATGGATATGGATGGTAGAGTAATGCACCCTCACCTTGGTGCGAAACTCGTTGTGGCTCATATTTTGGACAACAGCGATGGCTTTCCCAGTCAGCTCTTCCAGATATTCATTGATGTGCTCTCTGCGAATTTCCCGTCCTCCTGCTTGGGCGACCACAGAGTACTGGCTGTCTGTGGCTCGGGCTCGTCCACTGGCCTGCTGCTGGGCGATCTCATTGGTAAGCAGACCGTAGCGAACCACCAGGTTGCATTCAGGGATGTCGAGGCCTTCCTCAGCCACGCTGGTGGAGATCAGGAGGTTCAGACGACCGATGCGAAAGTTGCGGATTGTGTCTGCCTGCTCGTGCTACAAGAAAGGAGCACAAAAATGTAATGTTAAGATTAAGAGCAGAAGCAAATGTTCATTAAGAAATTGCTACTGAACAGGAATGACTTACGTCTCTGATAAGCAAGTAGTTTCTGGGCATTTTATGCTCATGATACATGTTTTACTCGCAGTGGACTCATTTTACACTGCAATGTAAAATCCTTAACCTCTGTGGAAACAGTACAACCATGGCTACAACTAAAAAATGCATTTTATGCAGTATGAAACAGTTATTGTTCTGCAAATCATGAAAAATGAAGAACATTTCATTTGATTATTAATGTTATGAAAATTTAAAAAAAAAAAAAGAGAAAAAAAAAAACTATGACCACAAGACATCCAACATGTTTCCAAGTCCCAACCAGTCCAAAACTGAAACCATCCTAATAACAACATTCAACCAGTTTAACACCAGGCTAAAAGCAGTCCATAACCAAGTCCCAAGCCAGTCTTAAACCTGTCTAAAACCAAGTCTAAGACCATCTCAAAACCAAGTCCAAAGCTAAGTCCAAACCAGTCTAAAACAAAATCCAAAACCACCACAAAACTAGTCTAAAGCCAGTTCATAACGAAGTCCGAAATCAATACAAAACCAACTTAAAACCAGTCCAAATCAGTCCAACAACAGTCTAAAACAAGTCCATAACCAGTCCAACACTAGTCTAAAACCAGTCTGTGAACAAGTTCAAAACCAGACCCAAAATTAGTCTAAAACCAACCTAGAACTAAGTCCGAAGCAGCCTGAAACCAAGTCCAAAACCAAGTCCAAAGCCAAGTCCAAAGCAATCCAAAACAAAATATAAAACAAGTCTAAGATTTGTCCAAAATATGAAAATCTGATGACTCTTTCTGTTTATATGGCTTCCTGCTCCAAAGAATTATGCAATTTTGGTGATTTTTTAAAAACAGATAACACAATTTTCAAACCTGTCGGTGGGTTTTGGGGTTATACTTTGTTGGTGAAGATTGTATATCAACACACCTGAGTCATGTAAGTGATGCCGTTACCAGCTCCTGTGAGGATTGCTGCCTTGATACCTGCTCTCTGCAAGGCCCTGTTTTTGAGGACCCAGTCATTGAGGCAGTGGATGCTTTTACGGGTTTTAGAGAAGAGGATTCCCCTCGACTGGACATCTGGACCAAACTGCTTCAGCAGAGTGCTCTCGAGTTTGGCCATCTTTGGGTTCTCAAAGCGAGAATCCGTAGCAAATTTCTTCAACTCCACCTGGTTCTCTGCACAACAATGACAACGATGGTGAAAAACCTGCAACATAAATTAGAAGTCATGCAGCTAAACATATGAAATTTTAGGATTCATACCTTCGAAAAGCCCCACCAGGAAGAAGTCAGTCCCATCAATGGCCGTGCTGGACTTGACGTTGTAGAAATCCTCCAGGGAGCGATAAGCGTCCATCATTCTCAGGGTGTCATTGATTAGCAGGGCGTCATTGTACTCTCTGAGGTGGATTGCACATTGAGCCAGCAGTCTGTTGTTCTCTCTGACGCCTGATGTACAAAATATTGCATAGACGTCAGCAGGAGCATGGATTTCTTTAAACATTTGACTACCTTAGTCCTCACCCGCGTCACAACGGCGAATGTGCTCATGACAGGACGAGAAGCGACACCACGTTCTTACCTCGCTGCTCCAGAAGCACCACGTCTGCCTCGTACTCCTGAGTGCCGCATTCTCTGAGTATGACATCTGGAGGAAGGTTCATGTAGCCGTGAATCAGCTCCATCATCCACTTCAAATGATCCCCTAACGGATCCTAACAGAGAAAAAAAAATAAGGTGTCTGTGTTCATAAAAGGAAGAACTTTTAGTCATGCTGTTGTCAGCAGTTGAGTTTTTCCTGTCATGTTAATATATATTTTACAGATGTCTGCAAAGGTCATATTAAAAATACAGACCCCAAAGTCAAAAAACCTTACACCTGTGATTTCCAATCAGTTTAACTACATAAAAATGTTAACAAAAGGAGCTGTGGCGGCACGAACTTATAATACTTTTTTTTTTTTTTTTTTACATACTTACAATTCAATCTGTATAAACAAAGCCTGCATTTTTTTTTTTTTTTTTTTACATACTTACAATTCAATCTGTATAAACAAAGCCTGCAGTTCAGCTGAAAAGTCATTGAATTTTTGTCACATGACCGTTGGTCGCTGCTGAGTCACTAATGTCTTTACAGATGAAGAGTGGAGCAAAGAATTTTTTGTTTTTCACAGAATCTGTTTAATAGGAATGCTGTATTTTTGGCTCTTTTTAAAAAAAAATAAAATTTGTACAGGTTCTGGCTGTGATAAATGGCGTCACTTTGGCAATTTGACTTTCAAAAATAGTCTTCAAACCCGGCAGCAGGTTTTTTGAAGTTCAAAGGGTCATAAACAGGAAAGGAATCTTCTTACCTGAAGTCTTTTCTCCACAATGTCAAAGGTCTTGATGGGTCTGGGAACCTTCTGCTTCAGTTCAGGGGCATAGGTTTTAGCTGAAACTATGGCTGAGTCCAAGTTGGCGCAAATCTGAAAGGCAGAGACAGAAATGACGACAAAGACAAAGAGACAGAGAGTTGTGGGAGGACATGTGTAAAACTTACCTGCAGGACATGCTCCACAGCTTTATCCAGGACCTTTGCGCCTCCCGTCCCCGGTGATGCGGTGAGTCCAAGGATCTGTGGCAGCGCTCGCTCGCCTTTCAGCTTCTTCTCTATGTAGCACCTCATCACTTTGTTGTAGACCGACTCCTTGTGGGTGTGGTGGCACTCGTCGAATATCAGCAGCGTGATGTCTGCGGGGAACACATTCGGGTTCAGTTCGCCTCGCTGTTACGACGACGACACGAGTTTGAACCTTTACTGACCTGAGAGCTCCACGTGTTTTGCTTCCTCCGTGTTGATCAGAGAGTTGTACAGGATCTGAGCCGTGCAGATGACCACGTCTTTTTCCTGCATCACTATCCCGAAGAAGTCCTTCTCCTCGCTCTCCCCACTGACCGGCATCACAGAGTACTTGTGACCCAGGTGAGGCTGGAACTCTTTGGCGTAGTGTTGGTCGACAAGGTGAACCTACATCCGAAAAGGCATTCAAAACACTTTCAGGTTAAAAAAAATGCTCAGAATTGCTGTGTTTACTGTTATAAAAGTCATTCTTTGTGTTGTTTTTCCATGTATGTTTTGAGCTTTTTCATGTACCTTGTTCACCAGAACCACCACTTTGGCATTTCTCGTGGTCTCCAGGTGTTTTTTGGCCACGTACACGGCAGCACGAGTCTTTCCACCTCCAGTCGGCAGCCAAATGATTATGTTTTCCCCCTTAAGAGCCCTTTCAACCACTTCTTCCTGGTATGCATAAAGCTGAAATTCTTCCATCCTGCACTTTCCTCTTGCTCAGTGACACAGCAGGGTTACGCAGAGTTGCTGTTTTAAACAGAAGAAACAGACACCAGATTACACATTAAACCCAAAACGACTGGTTGGATCAGTGCAACGCTGCAGACAGGAAACATGTTAGTAAGCCAGTTTCTAGGAAATGAGCCTTTAAACTCACCTCTCAGCAGCAATAACACAGAGCGGTGCAGTGTTTTCAGCTTCTCCTCGGCCAACTAACACCGTACAGTGCCGAGCTGGGGTTTTAAATTCTGTTGTGATCAGCTGAGTGACGTGGAAACTGGAAAACGAAACTAAAAGTCTGATAAGGTGGCCCCAGTGAGGGAGTCTCTGGAGCAACAGCAGCTGGGGTTCGTTTTGCAGCGACAGGGCCGCAGAACTAAAGAGGTGGTTTATAGCCATTTTTTAAAACAATGAGTACATGTAAGGCTAACAAAAGGTAAATATGGAAGTCCATATTTACTTAGCACAATTTTGTTCCCATCTACAGCATGTCTAGAATCACTGTGTGTGTTTGAATGCTGGAAGCTTCCTGTGTGTCTGCATACACCCTAACCGGGCCCTACTGGCTCTCCATTACATTGGGAAAACAAAACTTACAGCTTGTGTACCAGTGCATTAAATCCATGTGGTTTGATCACATTAACCCGTCTGCACTCTGGTTACTCTGCAACTTTTCTCTTTCACAGTTGCAAGTTCTTATTTTTGCAGGACTTTGAAACTTTGCAAAAAGAAAGTCATGAAAAGTAACATGTGAGGCTTCCGCAGTAGCAAGATGTGGATCTAATCAGAAATAGAGTAAATATCAATAAACCTATACCATTCATTGGCTTTAGGGTTTGTTACATCCAACAGATGCTCGATCAACTTGGGTTCTGGGTAGTTTTGGGGTCTTTGTTGTGTTCCTCCAGCTGTTCCTGGGCAGTTTTTGTGCACATTAGAGCAGCAGGTAGTTTCAGGACCACGTTTCTAGGACCCTTGGTTATTGCAGCAGCGCCACCTACTAAACTGGATAACTAAGGGAGCACCCGAAACCTTTCAGCTCATTAGGTAACAAGTAGTGCTGCAACTAATTCTTATTTTCACCATCGATTGTAATGTAGACCGTTTTCTTGATTGAACAGTTAGCTGTTTGGTCTATAAAATTAAAGAAATTGTTAAAAAATAACAACAATTGGCGTTTGTCAAAGCCCAACATGACGTCCTAAAATGTCTTGTTTTGTTTACAACCCCCAGATATTCAGTTTATTGTCATAGAGAAGGAAAGAAACCAGGAAATACTCACATTCAAGAAGCTGCAATCAGAGAATTTGGACTTTTTTCCTCCCATATAACTTCTTCAGGCTATTAGTGGATTAGTTGGCCATGGATTTAATAGTTGACAACTAAACGATTAATCAAATATTCATTGCAGTTGTAAGAAGTCGTTATCATCTTTACTCTGGTGACACCCGAGAGTCTTTATCGTCTTTAAGTAGACGCTCGGGAGTTTTTATCGTCTCTTTGTGGAAACTCAAGAGTCTTTAGCGTCTCTTGGTAAACACCTTGGGAGTCTTTATTGTCTCTACAAGGACATCTAAAGTCTTGATCATCTCTAAGAGGATACCCAGGAGTCTTTCCCATCTTTATGTGGACACTTTGGAGTCTTTCTCATCTCTACGTGGACACCCAAGAATCTTCGTTGTCTATACATCAACATCTGGGAGTTTCTATCGTCTCTACTTAAACACCTGAGAGTCTTTACTGTCTCTACATGGACGTTACGTTCCTCATCTAATCGGGATGATGAAAGCAGCACTCAACATTGATTCTGTGGTTTTCGGTGAGGTTTTAAGCCTTTAAGAATCTGCTGAGTGACTCAGAAACAAAACTAAAAGCTGTGAGCACTCTGCCAGCAGAAGGGCCCTACTGAGGGGGACTCTGGAGGAACAACAGCACGTCTTTTCATTTACGCAGCGACAGACGAAGCCTGAAGTAAAACTTTTCCAAACAATGTTATATTTGTCTGAAACTGTGTGACTCATGGTTGAGGCTGACACTAAAAAGGGAGGGTCCATGAAAAACTAAGTCAGGTTTTGCATCCACTGAACCCTTAATGGGCCCTTCCTGTTTTCATTTTAGTTAGTCAGGAAAGCAAAACCTAAAATCAGAGGTACAGAGGAGGATATTTTTGGTGATGTGGCAGGAATTTGGCTTGTTTTTCACCAACTGAGCATCTTTTTAAGCGTACACTGACAACATTTGTTCTCAGATTACGGGTGTTTAGGGGGATCTTTTCATCTACACTAACAAGTCGACACATCATGAGTGCAGTAATAAGTTAGTGCCAGTGGTGAGCATTTCCAACTGATGACGAAAACAGGTTTAGACTTCTAGACTTTACACGGAACAAATCGAAAGAACAAATCTTGTCATCTTGCAATGTGGGGCTTTCTGTGCAAACACCAGACTGCGGCGGTTAAATCAACAAAGAGGGACTTTAAGGTGGATATTTCTTTAATAAATCAATGTCACGCCTGTCTTGTTTTTTTAATTAGTGCAATTAAAATCACTGGAAATCACCCGCACATCAAAGGAGTGTTTATTTAAAAAAAACTTTATTGTCATGAACAGTATTACAGTTACAGTAAATGGTATTTATACCATAACTTGACAGTAGCCATCCTCAAACAGCTGGAAGGTTCACTCAGACTGACCTTTTGAGAAAATCTGAAATGCAGCATTAGGTAGATTGAGGGTGAACTACGCAAACTGACAAACCCTGAATAATGCGACACTGACATCACTTCAACAGTTCAAAGCTAGTCATGATTCAAGTACAAAATAAACACGCACTCACTCTCGACCACACCCACTCAAACACGACACATTCGACAAAGCAGGCTCAACCACAGCACTGGACAGTGACTTCCCTGAAAGAAGTGGATGCATCTCAGGAAGCATTTTGACACTGACCGCTCAAATAAAAAGATGACAGATAAATGAACAACAACAACAAAAAAAAACAACATTTAATTACAATGTTTGTAAAAAATAACAACAAACTGAAACAACACTTGCTAAAAATTGGATGTATTTTTTTTTAGTTTTTAATGCAAACTGTAAACTGTGTGCCATGCATCAACACCCACTACAGCTAGTGTGCGGTGAGATAAATAAACCAAAGTCTTTCCAAAAGCCAGAATCGGTGCGAGGACTGCTGCTGCTTCGCTTCTCACCACCATGTTTGGGTCTTTACCTGGTAAACATGGAACCGCCACAGAGAATGTGGCTGTACACAAAACACTAGACTACATAGCATGTGTGTGGAAGTGACACGACTACAGAAGAAATCAGTGCCAACAGTTTACAACAGAAGTGAGTACACGCTTGTGCAAACATGTCACATGATCTTAAATTCACCTCACGGTCATTTTAAGAGTTTTGCCAGCGTGGTTTGGATCAGTGTCATGAAAATTCTGTATCTACAGACGTTCATGGTGCATCTATAACAACATCTTTTGCACGCATGCATATCATGACACTTCCACCTCCGTTCTTCACTAACAGGACTCTGCATTCACTGTGGTAGTCCTGGTCAGGTTCACACCAAACATACTGGACTCCATCTGAGCCAAACACATTTCTTGTGGTCTAAGTTGACTAAAAAACATCCTCCCGTTATTCATCTTTTCAAGTTCTACAGCAAGGTTTAATCGTGCAGGTTTGCACCCAACAGTAAGCAGGACTTTTTGCTTAGATGGTATGAACTGTCCTTTAGATTTCCATTGATAACCTTGGTGCCAATCTTGAAGCTGCTGCTGTTGTTTGTTTCTCAGAGCTAGCTTGTGAAGCTAGTCCACTATTTGTGGCTTCATTTTAGGACGACCACTGCAGCTCTGATTAGCGGTACTACGGCTTCTTCTCTACCTCCTGATTACTGCGGACACTGTATTTCTACTGATTTTTAATTCATCCTTTTCCATCTTTGTGACGTCTCACAATCTAATTTTTAAATTTCTCTGTAAACTCTTTTCCAAATGGAGCCTTCGGGTTCTTCCCTGTCATGACTATGCATTCACTACAGAGCTGTGGTCTTAATCAGCTCATTATATAACCATGTTCATGCATTTGCAATGAGTTTCTACTTCAGCACCTGCATTTTCACTATGGTCTTCATGAAGTATTTGTTCACAAGAGAAGATATTCTCTAGTATATTATTTATTTAATTTCAAATAATTCACTTTGCACCAGCACGTGCTCACTTCTGTTGCATCCTGTAAAAGCGTGTTTAGAGCTATACTAGGTGTGACCTCATAGTAATGGTTTGTGCCAGTGGAATGGTGCATCAACAGTACGTGTTGTGTTTTATGTATAAATAACTATTATGTTGTCAACATGAAGGGAAATTATGTAGCTGGAAATATCTTGACGCTCCGTCCAGTACTAGCAGCTCCAACCAACAATTATTTGGAGTATTGGTTTATCAGTGACGTCGTTCTCATAATCAGCCATTTGTTTGGAGTAAAGAAAATGAAACTAAAAGTTTTGTGTTTCTTGACCAACAGTTAAAAGAACATGGAAAAAAAAAAATCACTGGAAAGAAAAAAAAGCAAGAGATGAAAACCTGCGCTTCATAAACAAGTTTCTTTTTTTTTTGATTATTTTCACACCAAATGACTGATTAAATAGTTTCACTACGACTCAGCGACTCTTCCATCGTCATCACTTCACCCCTCCGCTCAGAACGTTTATCTCCATACGCGTGAAAATGGCTGGGATGTTCAAGTGTCTGTCAGTAATGGAAGGCAACGTGGCTTTAGGTCCCGAGGTCCATTTGTGTTCGGCTCCTGTGACGAGTTTTTAAGCTTGAGGAAAAACTGGAATGAGCAGTTGTCATTAAAAGCGACCAAAGCGGGTCAATCATACTATAAATAAATGCAGGAAGGAGGAGTACTGTTAGAACTTGGACCTGTAACTTTGGTACACTCAATGAAACGTGTATATGCGCATTATTCCCCCCTCTGTGAGTACTGGGGGGGGAAAAAAAAGAAAGTGTCAGAAGATAACTCTCAGCAGAGGCCATTTTGACATTTGTGACGCTTCACTGGTTCAGATTTTTTTTTTTAAGTCCAACAATTTGTCTTTCCCGACTCTGACAGCCATGTTTTCCTCGTGCTGATCGGCAGCCGTGAGAGTCGAGTTCATTTCTCAATCAGGCCTCCGTCTTTTAATTTGAAGTAGAAGAACTTCTCCAGGGTGTTGGCACACTTGCAGTACTCGCTGTCTGGGGGGTTGTACTCACGACAGTTGGTGATGATTCGCTGCAGGTCGGCGATAAAAAGCTTCTTGGTCACGTAGTATCGGTTCTTCAGTCTCTCTGTCATGGTCTTCAGGTCTTAAGACGACAAATTAGGGAAAATTGAAAGGGTTTAAAAGGTGTGTTCGCGTTTTAAAAAATAGCCACAATGATTAATGATCTGAGCCAGAAATTATGTTGTGTTTTATGTGTTCTTGAAGGGATGTTTGCTCACCGATGGGAAAGCGGATGATCTCGTAATAATCTGGAGCTTCGGATTTCTTCACCGGTTCCATAAAGGGCCAAGCGTCAGGATGAGTCTGTTAAAAAGAGACGACGACGCCCTCGTCAGTCACAGGTCTTTATAGTTTTTGTTTGTGGTGTAAACGGGCGAGTCTCACCTTTATCTGAGCCAGGAGGTTCTTCAGCATGTTGTAGAGCACATCAGGGTCCTTCACCTCCTTCCTACAAAACACACACACATGATAAATGAGTCAAACATTGGCAACACTCTGAGTTACTTATTAGTTTCATGTTTATTTCACCAACAACATTCAAAGGTGGCACAAAAGTCAGTTTTAGACCCAGAGCAGGGGATATAAAGCTTATTTACACTCTCATAAGCTTCTATCCAAGAAGAACGGATGTCAATTTTAGTTTTTTATATTTGTTTTTTAATCTTAATTCACTATGGTCGTATTTGTCTTCACTGTGGACTCATTTTTCGCTGCAGTATAAAGTCCTGCACCTCTATGGAAACAGAACAGCCACAAAAAGGGAGAGAAGTCAGACATGTCTTCTGTCTATATGACATAAATTTCTTTGACGTTTTTATTTTACAAAAACTGAAAAAACCTGGACTCAACATGTACAACAGATGTGACCAATACTAGAAAAAATACGGTCGCTCTACGTCCTATAGGTGATTAATTATTCACATTTTTAATTCATCGTTGTGTCAACACTGCCTGCAGTTCATTCAAACAGTTACTGAATCTTTTTCACGACCGTTCCGGGCTACGCCGAGGAGTGTTTTTTTTTTTTTACAGAATCCAGTTACTGCAAATGGTTTATTTCTGTCAAAATCTTAAGACATGCAGACTGAAGTCATGTTTGATCAAATGTTGGGATTTTAAGTGTAGATTTGGTTCATTTTTCCAACAAAACGTCAAAAAGCTGAACATTCTTTCTGCTTTGACAGTTTCTGGCTCTGACAAAAGATGCAAATTTGGCAGGTTTTTTTTTTTAAAAAAAAAGATAAAATCCCGTTCACACCCACATGCAGGAGTTGGTGTTCAGATGGTTAACCGGGAGACTCCTGAGTATAAACGACACTCAGCTGGTGTCAAGTTACAAATGAAGATGATCATCTATCAGAGTGAAAAGTAAGAAAAACTTAAAGCTTAATACTGTTTTTCTCTCCTACTATAATATACTTTTGGATTTTTAATTGTTGTTTGTGGAGATTCTCAGTCATCCAGGTCATGGTTATTCTGGTAGATTATTGAGCAACTGGACTTGCTTGAGTTCCTTGAAAACGTTCCACCTCTCATCCAAGAGGCTTCATCAGGTCTGACCAACTACTTGGGAGTTCCAGATACTTATAACCTTAAGGAGCCATTAACACCTGAGTTTTGAATTCAAATGGGGGGTCGTTACTCCACCCTCTCATTATGCGAGTCGTTACAACTCCCCCTGCCACAATGGGGTTCCATAGGGTCTTTTGTGGCTAGGTGTGGTTTATCTTTCTGGGGAGAGATCTTAGGACTGGATTGTAAACAGGTGAGAGGAGATGCCTCAGACTTCCACCTCTGTAGAGGGATGGTCTTTCCAGTTTGACATAGATTGCTTCTTTCACCCCTCTCTCAAACCATCTGAGAGATTTTTAATTGTTGCTTATGCTTAACTCAAACAGTTAAATCTTATTCTGCGAACTTCAAAGTGTCAATGTAGCAGCAACCCATAAATATAGATAAAAATAAGAAGTTACCCTTTGTCCTTGTTACTGGGTTTCCAGCCGGTCTCACCTGGAAGGAATAAAAGACTTCTAAGTGACACAATAACACTACAACTGATAAAAATGCTCAGAAAAATATTTAATCTCCTTTTAAAAACAGAGCTAAACAAGTAAAAAATTAAAACCCAGAGAAGCATAAAGTGGAAACACAGTAAAATATACTAAATTCAATACAAGTAAATGAATAAAACAAACAGCAATTTATACAAATAGCATCTATTGTATATAAGATACCGCAGCGCATTATAGTACAGCAAAAAGAAAAAAATGAATCAAATAGAATAAAAAAAAATTATTTTAGAGAAAAAAAAAAGGATAAAATGCAGAAAAATAATGACATACTTTTATAATTTTGGACAAGTTTAAAGATATTTTCAGTGACTTTTCATCAATTTAGGTCATTTGAATATTTTTTCCAGACATTCTGGACGAATCTCGAGTCATTCTGGACAATATTTGTGTAAAAAAGCCACAGTGCATTAAAAGGAAAGGAAAAAAGAAAAAGGATTAAAAAAAAAGGATAAAACAAAAAGTGTAAAACAAGGTGTTTAAATGTCAGATTGACCTAATATGACAACGTTTGTCACTTTTGGAGAAATTTCAAACCTTTTGAAGGAGTT
>NW_007578107.1:175425-184047 GCF_000690725.1 Stegastes partitus | reverse complement strand
AGAAAACACTCACGTATGCCTGGAATACTCTCCACGGGGATCTGTCGGACTCCCTCTTTGAAGCAGGTGAGTCCTGGATAAACCTTCCTGATCTGACTCTGCTTCCTCTCAATCAGCTTCTTTATAATCTGCGAGGACATTTTCAGATTTATGTAACATTAAAAATACATGAGACTCACAGCAAAAAGAGAGAAAAAAAAGTACAGGTTTAATGAGAACATGTGGGAGCTTCTCGTACCTCCTTCTGTCTCTTAATGATGTGCGACAGCTCGGTGTAGGGGATCCTCGGGTTCAGCTCGCACTCCATCAGCGTCGCTCCCTCGTAGTCTTTGATGTATCCCAGGTATCGACTCTTCGGCACTTTGATGTCTTTGGAAAAGCCCTGTGAGGAGGAGGAAGGAAAAAAAAAAAAAAAAGAAATTACTCGGAGGACATGAAGGAGGCCGAGGACGGAGGAGAAGCTAATGCGAAGGTCTCACCTGCTTTTTGAAGTAGCCGATGGCGTACTCGTCGGCGTACGTGAGGAAATAGAGGATGTTGTGTTTGATGTGGTACTCCTTCAGGTGGTTCATCAGGTGGGTACCGTAGCCCTGGAACAGGAAACCAGAGAGAAGGCTGAGTGAGAAACAGGTTTTCATGTATGGAACAGAAATCTGGTGCTCCCAAGTATTAATGATTTATACGTTAAAGCAGGATGAACCAACATTTTAACGCTGAAAATTAAGGAAATCCAAATCAGGGCTGCACAACGTTTGACAGGGAGATGCTTAGTTTTTCTACAATATGAAAACTCGAACTGGACAGACTTGAACCACTGCTTTAGTGATGAATTAATCATGTTGGAAAGATTGGAGGTTTGTTGTAGAAGATTGAATCTGCATCCAAAATGACTTTAATCAGTCACTGCAGCAGCCGTGAGACCAAAAATTAGTTAGAAATGAATCAAATAAGGCGTTCTAATGCCAGATTTACATCATTTGACTTTATTTTTTACATTTTATAATTGTTTTTGGAGTATTTTTAGAGAATCTTTTTGTCATTTTAGACGAGTTTCAGGACATCTTACACATCTGTTGAATTGTTTAGGACAGTTTTGCACTACTTTTGACACATTTTGGGCTGTTTTGAAAGAGTTTTTGGACAGTTTTTGAATCGTTTTGGACAATGGGAATCATTTTGGGTAAGATTCAATTCACTTTGCGTAATCGGAGACATTTTGGGACTCGGTGATAAGATTTAAAATGTTGTGTTCTGATGTCAGATTACCTTCAAACAGGTGATTTTACCTACATGGGCTGCTTTCTATTAAAAACACTACATATCAACATCATTTTCCACTTTCACAGAGTACATTTTCTTAGCCAACATCAGCCCTAAACTTAAGTACTAGTTATTGGTTAATTTATAGGATTTTAACCCTTTAAATGCTGCTTTGTTTACATGATGCCACTCGTCTTACATTAAAAATAAAAGACTTATTTTCAAGAGGATTTGTTTCTTTGATGATCACAGCGATTCTAATGCACTTTGGTTTTTTGTAGTGTCAGATATTTAATTTAAACAAAAAAAAGCGATAAAAATGTTAGATTTTGTAACTTTTCTTTTTAATCAACATCAAAACTATCAATTCTGATGAATGTTTCACGAGTTCAACCAGTTGTTTGTCAGTCTGTTTACACTTTGCCTTTGTTGTGTTTTTTTTTTTAATGAAAAGCATAAAAATGAATTATTCTCCATACGTTGAATGTGCACAAACTTTGTTTTGTAATTAAATTTCAAAAAAAATCTAAGTGATCAAACATTTTACATTAATTTTATTTTCATTTAAAGCAGCACAAAGCAATAAAAACGATTGCACAAACTGCAGTTTCAAATACTGAAACTTTACACTGTGCAGCCCTGAAGATTAAACTGAAAATAAAGCACTCATTGTCTTAAATAAATGAAAGGATAAGGATGGTGCGACTTGATGATTTACCTTAACTTGCTCATTGGATGTGACGGCGCAGAAGACGATCTCCGTGAAGCCCTGAGTGGGAAACATCCTAAAACAGATGCCTCCAATGACGCGGCCATCTTTGATAAGGGCGAGGGTTTTGTGCTTGCTGTGGAAATAAAAAAACATGTCAAGGAGAGTTTGCAGGACAGGAATGAAATGGTGAGAATACAGGAACGTCTGCTCACGGGTCAAACACCAGTCGTGTGATGTACTCTTTGGGCATGCGAGGTAACTGATGGGAGAAGACGTTCTGCAGGCCCACCAGCCACATCAGGATCTTCTTGTTGGACTTCTGGGACAGCGAGTTTCCGATGACGTGGAACTCGATGATGCCTCGTCTCTCCTCCAGCCGGGCGGTCTCGTCACGGGCGGCGTTTGGCGTCAGCAGATTCGTCTGGTGGTAGAAATAGACGTTTAAATCTAGAGACAAAACTTAAACTAATGACCAAAGCCATTTTCACATGTGGAATATGAGTGACTTTTAAGTCTTTGTAGGTTCATCACACACAATAAAATGAACGAGAGCAGCCAGGTTACACAGAGCAGCTGTCTGACTTGGTCTAGGACTAATGTTCACTCATTTTTCTTGTTATTTAAAATATCACATATTGTTTTGTTGCACATCATTTGCACTACACTTCACACAGGACTTCTCTACTTACACATATTACACTTACTGTCCATTTTGCATTCTGTATTTACTTACTGTTTATTTATCAGTACCTATGTTGGTGGTAACTTTATTCTTTGTGCTGTAACAACCAAATGGGGATTAATAAAGTATTTCTATTCTAATAACTCCATGTAGTCAGACCTGACCACATGGTTTCACTGACCTCAGGTCCGAGCATGGCAGCAGGGTCAGTGATGGTCATCATGACTTCGTTGACCAGCTCCATCGGTATGTCTCCCATCACCCGGATCCGCTTGGCGTCCTCCAGCGTCAACGCCTCGGGGAGTTTGCGCTTTTCACCTGAATACAACCAAAGAAATCCAACTTTAGTTTTTTCTTTTAAAATGATCTAATTCAACTGCACAGAAGACATTTCTCAGTTCTTGCTGCTTCTTCATGGTTGTGCTGTTTCCATAGAGGTGCTGGACTTGATATTGACAGTGAAAAATGAGCCCACAGGAACTAAACATGCAACAGGAGACAAATAAAATGGCCAGAAACTGCTTGGAGCTCTTGAAGGGTTTACTGCAGGAAGTACATGAAGCTGCACTGCACCTCAGCAGAGTATAAATGAGATGTGAAACAATACCTGTGATGGGCTCCACACCTCCAGCGTCGATGCTGCCCAGAGAGGAGCTGCTGCTCAGACACTTGGACAGAGCAGGAGAACCGGAAACGGAGGCAGGACTGATCACTGCATGAACAGAAACAAAAGGTAGACTTCATTACAGACGATACGACGGGAACAGCGACAAGAGACAAATAGCTGCAGAGTTTCCACAGATTTTTCTAACATATCATTTTTCTGTGAAATAATGGCAAATATCTGTAGAATAAAATGTTTTTTTTCTGTATACAGTCAAGATTGTGCAATTTTACATTCAAAAGCTGTAAAAGAACAAATTAAAATACATATTTTTGATGTGAAAATTATTTTCATTATTTTTGTTTGTTTTTTTAAGACAACATTTGACTAATTAATTGTAATAAAAAAAAAACAGGGAAAATCTGTAAAATAGAAAATATAAAANTTATCTACTTGTATCATTTAAACATTTGCTCAGAATAAACCCTGCGTGCTCACCATATAATGTAAAAGCTAAACATTCTGTGCACCATGACACAACCACGAAACAATGGCTGACTCAGCTTCTACCAACAGTCACATGACAAATATTTGGGCACTTCTTGGCTGTAAATAGTAAAATATGAATAACGGTTACGGTTATGATTTTTTCCAGTATGTAAAAAATGTTGTCCATGTTGACTGCAGGTTTTGTCATTTTTGGTCAAATAAATAGTCAAAGAAATTCAATGTTTTTTCTTCACTAACTGTGCCATTACTGCACAGTAGACATTTCTGACTTCTCTCTCCTTCTTCATGGTTGTTCTGTTTCCATAGAGGTGCAGGACTTTATACTGGAGTAGAACATGAGACCACAGTGGGGACAAAAAGGGAAACCAGAGAGTAAAAGTGACCAGAAACTGCTTGAGGGACAAAAATCAGCCACAACTGTTGTTGCTTTTGCTGATTAAAACCACCTTACCCCTTCAGAACTGACTGAAAATATAAAATACATCTACCTAACTATCAAGAAAGTCTGTCAGGAAAAGAAAACGAGCTATCAAATGTATATGAAGTCGCTTGTAAACTGAGGCTAAGCTGCATTAATGAGCCACCAGTCACATGACAGAGGAAGCTCACACTGTGCATACTTTAAAGCTTTGTAATCTTTGACCAGGCATGCAGCTGACCGCAAGTTCAGTCGAATATTAAAAACGCTGACTGGTTTTTAATTTTTTCGTCAGCGTAAGCACTGAGCATCCTGTCCCGACATCCTACTGCCACATTACTCACGAGCAACCAGATACGTGAAGCTTGGAAAAACTCACAGCGGAGAGGAAACGAACAGAAAAGAAGAGGAAAGACGTTACTGTCGTCACAGCAGTGATTACACAACACAGTTCACCTTGTAATTTACTGCAGAGAGATTTAAAATCCTAGCGAATCTTAACAAGAAGATCTGCTGGTTAGAAACGCACATTACAAGTGAAAAATAAGAAAACAACAGACAAGTGTTGGCTGTAATGGCTTCCAGGTTTGCATCGGATCAAACTGCAAAATGAAAAGAATAAAACTGTGAGTCGGCTCGATGGAGAGCTGCAGGAAACACAAGATTTCTGCAGTTTTAGTGAGAACTGCACAATATATTGTTTAAGCATTGATACTGCAAATTGCAAATNAAAAACAGGCCAAAACTGTAAATAAGTTCCACGTCAACAATCTGTAATTTCAAAAATGGTAATTTCTACTTTTACAGTGTTGACTGTCAGGTTTTACAATGTGAATCAATCCTTTGTTAATTCAGACAGAATTTTCAACCTGATGCTGTCTGCAAGAGAACTGTGACTTAGGAGAAGATTTGTTTTCCAGAAAGACAATGAGCTGAAGCTCAGCCAGAGCTACAGAAATGGATTAAAGACAACAAGGTGAATGTTTTAGAGATGCCGAACCGGAGCCCAGACCTCAATCCAACTGAGTATTTGTCTGGACTTGACAAGGGCACTTGTCACTCGTGATTCCTGTGTAACCTGCCAGAAGTTGAACAGTTTCACAAAGACGAATGAGGTAAAACTGCAGCATCCAGATGTTCAGACTGATTGAGACCAACACAGGATCAACGCTGTAACTGCAGCCAAAGGGTGCATCTACTAAATACTGACTTACATAGTCACTCATTTTACATTTTTAGAATTTGACATTACCATTTGACTGTTTCCACTTTAACATTAAAGCATCTTTCACTGTAAATTCTTGTCAAAAACTGCCAAATCAAATTGATCTCAAAAGGGGGAAACCTTCCAAAGTCTTCGTGTTTGATGTTTGTTCTATAACGTGTCTGTATTTGTTTTTAGGACACCCTTGAGTCAGGGCTGTCCCTTCAATAAACTTCAATTTCAAAAATACCAAGATATGGTAAAATGATTGAACAGGCGTACAATATAAGGTTACCTTCCCCTTGTTTATTCGTAAAATTACATTTTTTCCTTCTCTACCCACGATCCCACCCTCCCTGTTATCCCGCCCACCAAACAGCAGAGACTGCTGTGCAGGTTCTGTTGTGCTAGTTGTTGATGCCATAACAGGATGACAACGCCGCTGAAAGAAAATCCCTCCCTGATATGACGAGTAAAAATAAAAGAGAGAACAAAAAAAAAAAAAGAAAGGAAAAAAAGAAGCTGAGGAGAACATCTCAATTCACAAAGATGATGAGACAGAACCAGTGTATTTAATACCATAAATCTCCAGAGAAAAAAAAATTAAGACATATAAAAGAAAAGAAAAGAAAAAAAAAAACTAAACATCACAACAGAATTAAGGTCGACAGAACATCATGTGGAGATTTGGGAAGTTTTGACAAGAACTACTGATTGATTATAAACTTGAAAAGTCTGTTACAAATACAGCAACATGTTTTCGATACACAGTTGTGATTTTGGTCGAGAAAACAGATCTTGCTTTTTAACGTATTTGCCATTTTTACACTGATGATTCATTACATTAATGCTAAAAATTACATATGGGTGACGATGTTAATAAAGTACTATTTACTGTATATGGTTTTGATAACATACTGTAAGACGGATGATTGTAAAACCTCAAAGTGCAGGCTTTAAAATCATACTGACCAGCCCGTGTCAAAAGAAATAATGATAGTGATAACAATAATGATGTAATAATTCAATCTACACAGCTCTATCAAGAAGGAAACATCTGTCCATTCCTGCTCTCCTGGTGGAAACCTTCCCTCTTCTTCTTCTTCTTTGCCAGGAACAAGACAGAAAGTGAAGCATGCACCTGGACTTAACTTGATGGTAAGAAATTTTCGGTGCATTGGAAAGCGAGAAGAGAAAGGACAGAGCCGCTGAGCCTGTTTATATTCCTTCTTGTTGCATTAATCTTTTTTTTTTTTTTTCTTTTTTTCCTCTACACAAATACAGACACACAAGTGAGCAAGACGGCCCTATTTTTAAGTGCCATTGGTAATGACTGATCTTTTATTTTTTTCCTTCTTCCCCCTAAGGTGACGTCAAGTGTCCATCATCAATAGGCTGGCGAGTCCTGGGGTTAAAACATGATTCTGCCAATGTGTTGATTTCTTGGTTCCGATCCGTCTGGCGGTTTACTGGCCAGTGGACTCGTTTGCCAAACAGTTAATTGGTGCTCGTAGGGTGGGTTTGTTGGTCCGACCGGTGGGACTTCGTTTGACAGCTGGCTGATATCTGGTCTGGTTGATCGGAGCTGTGGATTGGATCAGCTGATTGGTTCTAGTTCCCGCCCCCGCAGCACTGGCCGCTCCTGCCCTGCGGCGCCGCCTCCTGCAGGTCCACGCCGCCTCGGGCCCGGCCGCCGGCGCCAGCTGCTCCCTGAGGCTCGTTCTTCGGAAGCTTCTTGGCTGTTGTTGGGGGGAGTAAATGTGCAAAGAATTCATTTCTGCCTGATGGCAACAAGACAAGAGGGGCTGCAAACAGGAAGAAACTGAGGAAAAATGTTTTGAAAACAACCCAAAAGATATTAAATTTACTAGAACGTAGAACAAAATCTGAATGTGGAGCTGGGGATGGAAACTTTAAACAACTTCCTGCACTGATATTTGGACATGTTGATAATTACTGAAGGTTGGGAAATGAAAAATTCTCTCCATAACAGAAAGTTTGACTTTCACTTCTGACAGAGGATTACTTTGTCCTGAAATAATTGCATTTATGTACAATTTCAAGGGGTTTTTTCATGCCATAAAAAGTGAAACATTCTCTGACTATAGCTTTTGGAAATCCTCACATCTTCAGTTCAGTCCAATGTTTTGATGGACTGATAACTGGGTAAAATAAGGAACCTTTTAGACATTAATCAACAATATAGTAGATAATTTACATTCTGTTTTTCTCATCAATTAATTAGCTAATTGTTGTTGCTCCTGAGTAGTGCTCAAACAATTAATTAGTTGAATTGATCAACAAAAAAAAAGCCCAAATTCTCTGATTGCGGCTTCTTAAATGTCAATATTTCATCTTTTTTTTCCCGCAGTTCGTGACTGTAACCTTTTTGAGTTGTTGACAAAACAAAACAAACACTGATCAACATTTTTCTTACATTTTAAAACCCAAACAACCCACTGACCCAGCAAGAAAACAGTCGACAGATTAATTAACAATAGAAATAATGGTTGTTTGTGGAAAAACTCACCTATAGCCATAAAAATCTCGTTGACATTCATCGCGGTCTTGGCTGAGGTTTCCATGAAGAGCAAACTGTTGTCGTCTGCATATGCTTGTGCTTCCTGAGGACAAACATTTACACATACAAGCATTGTGTCAGCGCAGAACTTAACTGAAGAACTGCAAGTTTCAACAACAGACTGTAAACGTTCCTGTTTACCTGGAAATCTACAGCTCTCTTGTTGGCCAGGTCTGCTTTGTTCCCTGCCAGTGCAATGACAATATTGGGGCTGGCTTGTCGCTGCAGCTCCTTCACCCAGTTCTTTGCACGTGTGAATGTGTCCTTTAAAAGTAAAAAAAAATAAAAAATCCATGATCACAAGACTTTTAAATCACTGGTGCAAGTTTTTAATGTCACATCTGACTGTAAAAAAAAAAAAAACAAGAGCAAAGGTCTGTAGATGTCTGATGGAGTAAGCAATCATAAACCCGGCTGGAAGACAAGGTTCAGACGGCAGATGACATAAGACTTCATGTAACGTACTGTGTTGGTGATATCATAAACCACGATGGCAGCCTGAGCTCCTCTGTAATACATCGGCGCCAAGCTGTGATACCGTTCTTGTCCCGCAGTGTCCCAGATCTCAAACTTGACTGTTGTGTCATCCAGACATACTGTCTGTGTGAGGAAGGCGGCTGAAAATAAACAAAATCAACACAAGTTAGAGTG
>NW_007578107.1:158046-173221 GCF_000690725.1 Stegastes partitus | reverse complement strand
ACGGCTCTCATTTTTCACAATTAATCGACAAAAGAAAACTTTTATTTACTCCGAATTAGGGATTCTTGTACACTGAGTTTATGTATTTTCTACTTCACTAACATGATACAGGTTTTGTTGACTGTAGGCAGCACATGTGCACAGCAAAATGAGCATGGGACAGCCTAGACGTGAAAAAGGCAAATATTTCTGCCACAGAAAGGATGATGTTGACCAAAGACAATCGCTCTGTCAGCAGCGTCTTGTAACAGATGCCACCACATGAGGCAACAGTTCGATTGACCCTTTAATCCAGGTCCATAAAGGCTTTTTTCTGCCTTTTTAAAATATTTTTGAAATTGCAATGCAGCTGCACTCTCATGCAAAATCACCTCAGTCAATCTAGAATAATACATTCTTTCCAATTAAAGTTATTTATGCCATCTGTTAAAAATCTCTGAAACACTAAATATCAAATTTGTTCCACTATTCTGCAGCCTTAGCTTTGGTACAGTCACAGTAAGCAGCATTCTGACAAATATTTCTGTTTAATCTATGCAAGGCATGAGCTTTGATCACAGCTAATCAGGGTAAAGACGGCAGTGTTTCCAGTTTTTTCTTTTTTTTCCCCTCAATTTTTAGAATAAATAATCAAAGAAATTCAACTTTAGTTCTTTCTTTTTTTCTGAATTCTGGCTTTATAACGATGTCACACTGACAGAAGACATGTCTGAGCTCTCTCTCCTTCTTCGTGGTTGTTCTGTTTCCATAGAGGTGCAGGACTTTATATTGCAGTGAAAAATGAGCCACAGTGAGGAGAAAAAAACATGATGTGAAAATGTCCAAAAACTGCTCGGGGTTCGGAAAGTGAAGTTAATTCCAGAACAACGATCCCTGTCTGAACAGTCAGCTGCTGCAGAGGAAATGTTTACCCAGCTGGACTGAGGATTTACACCATCATGTAGAGAAACCATTGAGTCTCACATTCAGCATCACAGACATATTCCTGCTTTAAAACGTCACAAATCTCTTGAGGTCAGCATCACTCATCAACAGGAGGGCCAGGAAATCCCGACTGTTGTCTCAACATCCCTCTTGTTTCAGGTAGCCTCACGCTTAAGTACAACCTAAAGCTGTTTGATAAGCAAGTTTGAGCAGCTTGATAACATAAAAAACAGTAATCCAGGCCGCCGCTATGAGCTGGCGACCCAAGTACAGGGGCTATAGTCGCCGATGCAGCAGCCATGGGTTCAAATCCCGCTCATGGCCCTTTGCTGCAAGTCCTTCCCCACTTTCCTGTCTCTCTCTTCACTATCCTATACAATAAAAGGCAAAAAAAGCCCCCCAAAAAATAACTTTAAAAAAAAAAAAAACAAAATCAGCACGTCTGCCGTGTATGAGTCACGTGATCAGCTGCAGAGAACAGGTTATACCGCTTCTACTGCAGCACAACAGAAAAGATTAAGACCTGCAAGTAAGCAGTTCCTCTGTACCGGCAAGGACATGTTCTTGTTCTGATTCAACACTCACGCTGGAAAGTTTTTAAAGCGAGTACAAGATAATTAGAGAATTAAGCATGCGTCCAGAACAGCGGTGTTATTACAGGTACATACGCTCATTTAATTCAACACAACAGCATCTACATTTTCAGTTGTCGTTGGGGTTTTTTTTCTGTGTCTTTGCGCTTTATATGAAGGACATAGTGGGTAGTGGGGGTGTCATGGTGGCGCCATTATAATGATAAGTGTTCCTAATATACTGCAATGCTCATTTATTACAAAATATTAAGAACACTTGAACATGATGTAGTACATCCATCATGTGCCCCGACCTCAATAATGAACATAGAGTGGAATTATCACCTTCATGGCCGCCTCAACACACTGTACAAAAAAGTAGAAGTTATGGCAGCTGTACCCAATAAAGTTCAGGTGTGAGAACTCAGAGTTAATGTCCATTTATACTGAACTTTCACAGTGCAGGAAGGCAGTGACTTCAGTACATTTGTGGGCAAAACTACTTCTAGGAATCAGAGAAAAACTCTCACCTCCGATGGTGCTCTCCTGGTACTCGTGGAACTGGCCTTTGACGAAGCGCAGCACCAGGCTGGACTTCCCCACTGCCGACTCTCCCAGCAGCACCAGCTTAAACTGACATATCTTGTTGCTCGCCGCCGTGCCGTTGGTCCGTGCTGGTCCGCCTCGCCCTGCCATGTCGCAGCGTTCAGAACCGGCAGAAAGAAGGAAGGGAGGAGCCGGAAGGGGGGGGGACAGAGGACGTACGGTCGAGTTTGGAGGTTGGGTTTGGTGCGGCGGGATGGAAGATGAGCTGGTTCGGGTCGGGCAGAGTTGGATGGAAGAAGAGGCCTCACCAGTAGGAGCTGGAAAACACAATACAGTCAGTTACACTCGAGAAAACAAAGAATTCTTTTTTGTTAATGTTGGTTCAATGATGGAACTTTTCATGACAGCTTTAACTACTTTTCAGAATTCACTTCACCCATAATTACCTGATATAAATGTTCAACATTACAGACTGCAAATCAATGATATGATGAGAAATAATGGGGAAAATTTCAGGCTTTTATCTTCAATAGTTCCTGCGATATTGTCGTCAACACGGCCTAAAATGTCAACGTACGAAAGAAACATGCTGAAAGTTGGCAATAAAAAACATCTCTCTGAAAGTATGTCATATATCAAACAAAATTTTCACAAATATCTTCATAAATATTTATATTCTATACTGTAAAAATGTATAGTAAAAAAAACAGCAACTGCCTGTAAAAAAAAAGAAAAAAAAAAAAGAAAAAGAAAAAGATGAATCACCTCAGCACTAAAGCTTTTGTTTTAGGTTAAAGTGGCCACCAAACAGTTTTAAATCTTTCCCTCA
Source organism: Stegastes partitus (assembly GCF_000690725.1). Taxonomy (NCBI): domain Eukaryota; kingdom Metazoa; phylum Chordata; class Actinopteri; family Pomacentridae; genus Stegastes; species Stegastes partitus. The sequence continues at coordinate 170,350 of NW_007578107.1, read as the reverse complement.
AAACTGGGATAAAAGGGATTATTTAACTTTGTTTAGTATAAATAGATGCAACAGAAAATCACTCAGTGTCTTATTTTGAAACTCTGTCCTCTATCTGTTCACAAGGTTGTACTTTGACGTTACCGGCGTGTAAATGGATGAACAATTTGAAACTATGCAATCAGCAAATCACCAAGACTGCAGTCTACGGTATACGTTATTCAAAGCGTCTGACACCAGGTTTATTTATTTATTATTACTTTATTTAACTTGATTGCAGAATGCCAGTTATATCTGTAAATGTTTCCCTTTGCATTAGAATACAGGGCAGTTTACATTTTGATGGCATCCTCTGTGATTACACTCCATCACGTTGTGAATATATTACACATGGAATATTGAATTAAAGCTTAAATTAAATTGGAAATATCTGTCAGAAAAGTCACAGTTCAGCTCCAGAACAGCTGAAACTTGTTTTTGCTTTACTCCAGCTTGAACACATAAAATAAATACACATATAAAATAATCTACTGCATAGAATTCGTAGGTTTAAAATAAACACATGTACGGAGTCAATGAAAACAAACATCTCTGTATAGAAATCAGCTTAAAGCTTCGTCCAAACAAAAGCTCAACAGTTGCTCCTGTGACTCATCTCGTCACAGATGTCCCACCACCGATTGAAGCCACGACCAGACAGACAGAGATCTTTGTGGTTGGTTTCCGCCATCGAAACCACATCAGAATCTTACAGTTAAAAATGAACCACGACATCACACGTTAAAAGTGCAGTTCCTCTAACCTGACGTTTGTACTTAATCCAAATTCTGTGGCCTTTTCCAATTTAATAGCAGCAAATAGGAATATAATTTAGATTCTAAGACATTATACGGCTAAACCTGTGGTGAATCAGGCAAACACTTATGTGACGTCATTGCTGATCAAAAATCTGCATCATTATATACAAAAATTGTTATAAATAGGGTTTGACAAGTGTCTTTTCAGTCTGTCTCCATTAAAATGAACAGTCCTGACACATACATCCACATTGTTGAATCTACAGCATATACATTTCTAACATCTGTCACTTTTTCTGTGAATTTTATTTTATAAATGCTCATATGCTGCATCCATAACGTAGATAATTTATCATTTTGATGATACAGATGTTTTCTTTTATTGTCCTACTTTTTGGGTAAGAGAAGAAAATCATAAACTGTGTCGTTTTATATACTATATACACCGCTTAATGGGGTCATGGGGGGCTGGAGTCTATCCCAGCTGACTCAGGGTGAAGGCAGGGGACACCCTGGACAGGTCACCAGTCTATCACAGGGCTACACTTAAAGACAGACAACCAAGCACACTCACATTCACACCTACGGACAATTTAGAATCACCAATTAACCTCAACATGTTTTTGGACTGTGTGGGAGGAAGCTGGGGAACCCTGAGAGAACCCACGCTGCACGGGGAGAACATGCAAACTCCACGCAGAAAGATCCCGGGTGCCTCTCTTGCTGCGGGGCAACGATGCTAACCACCGAGCCACCTTGCGGCCCCAAGTAATCGTATGTGGTGTGCAATTCCATCAGGAAAATAAACCAACTCCAAGTTTAAAATAGTGACATTTCTACATCAGTACTGATAATAAATCTACTGCAAGGGAATTTAATAGATGTATTTGAAAAGCATAATATCTTTAAAAGCGAGCCGATATTAAAGTTCGTTATCACAGCTGCAAAATGTCCTTAAACCTCTTATCTGTGATGTGAAATTCTGTAGGAATGTCTGAATGTAAGCTTGTATGTGTCACTTGAAAGAAATCACCCAAGAAAAAAATGGATTTGCCACATTCTGTAAAAAAAAAAAAAAAAATTGTTTGTTGCAATCATGAAGCAATTAGTGACTCAGCTGTGACCATGTGACCAAAATTCACATTGTTTTTGGCTGAACTGCAGACAGTGTTTACACAGAGCCAAGAGGAGACACGTATGGAGACAGATTGAACATGTAAGTAGTAAAACATCTGTATTAAGTAGTAACAGTTCACTTTTCTAGTTTTATTGGTAATGCCTGTGGGCACTTGGAAACACACTGTACATGTTGATTCCAAGGTTTTTAAAAAATTGTATAAGAAATATATAAAGAAAATTTACTCTTTTTTTTCAGTTTTTAGGATTTATGGAGTTTAAATGCCGTTAAACTGCACAGCAGGTATTTCTGAGTTCTCTCTCCTTCTAGCCATAGCTGCTCTGTTTCCATAGAGGTGCAGGACTTTGTATTGTAGTGAAAAATGAGCCCACAGTGAGTAAAAATGTGCAAAAAAACACCAAGAAAAACTGCTTACTGGTTGAGAAGACATGGATGATATCAATAAAATTGTTTTGAATCAGGCATTCAAGGAGAGGCTCAAACGTAGAGGCTGAATTGGAAAGTCAAAACTTTTGAAATGTCATGTCTAGTTTGGCACAAACATGCCGCAGCATACCAAGACACCAGCAGCAGTTAGTTCTGCTGTGCGTTAGTGAAACCTTGCCTAATCGGTTTTTTTTTCAGTTGGGTGATACACATGAGGTCAGCCAGCTTCTGCTTGGTCAAAGGACAGGAAACACAACTCAGCTCAAAGCAGGAACTGAAGATTGCAGAAGACATTTTACTGCTGAGCACAATAAAAACCTGCGACGGATTCGGCGCCGTCACAGAAACAAACCGAGAACGAGGAGGCTTGTCTGTTCCACGGACGTCAAGAATGAGGAAAACTGAAGATACTTCGGTCGTACTCGGCTGTTTCTCAGCTCGTTGCTGAGCTGCTAAATCTTTAGCATGTGACCACGGATCATAGCTTTGCTCGTGAAAGCTCAGAACTCGTATGTTTGACTGACAGGCTATGAACACTCATCATATTTACCATTTCTGCAGTGCACACCTACATGAAGCATTAACCAGCTGAACCCCAACACTTTCTTCTCTGGTCCTGTTATTCACTATGGGCTCTTTTTTTTTTTTACTACAACATAAAGTCATGCACCTCTACAGAAACAGCACAACCATAAACGAGAGAGAAATCAGACATGTCTTCTGTGCAGTGCAACACACTTAAAATGCCTAAAAAAAGTGAACATTTAAGTTGAATTTCTTTTGATTATTTACAAAAATTGCAAAAACCCTTAATGACACAGGTGTTACCAATATTGGAAAGAAATGGTGGCTCTACATACTGCAGATATTTTACTATTTACATGTTTATTTGTTTCCATACTTGTCTCCTCTGTGTAAACACTGCCTGCAGTTCAACAAAAAAAAGTCTCTTTTTTTGTCACAGATAAATCACTAATGGCTGCACAAGTCTGGTTATAGCGCACAGATTATTTTTAGCATTTTCTTAAAATGACACATGTAGAATAAAGTGACTTATTAAGCTTAGGTATGGTCAGTTTTCCCAACAGAATGGCACAGAGAAGCAGCTCAAGAACCAAAATCAGATCATTATTTCATTGGTTTTTTTTCCAGCTCCTGGCTCTAATACAGTCTAACTTTGGCAAATTTTTTAAAGGGGTTTGGAGTTCAGAGGGTACATTTAGCAATCACAGAGGGCAATGAGGTCATAAAACATATCAGTTCCTTTATCATTCTCCCTTCCTCTCCAACACAAGTGGCACTACACGTGTTATAATTAAAGAAGTGTTGTCCAACTTCATGTCCTTTACTCTCGATGGAGGTTTTAAGCATTGTTAGTCTGCCTGTATCCATGAGCTCACTCAAGGTCACAGCTGACTGTTGAACCAGCAGACAAACACTCTTCCAAAGGTCTAAATGAGCAGCTCAGCAGATTCAGAGAAGGAATAAAGGCACTCTGATTACCTGGGCAAGCAGTCAACCTGTCTCTTAATGGACTGCAAGAAGCTGAGCTGATCTGTCACCTGCTGCTTACGAGAACAATCAAAGTTTTGCCAAAATTCCCTTGAAATAAAGTTCAGACTGTAGCCTGGATACAATTTTATGTGTAAACAATGCACATGTGGAAGCTGGAAGCTCTGAATAAGACGGGTAGGTAACGTAGAAGTATAACAACAAAACACGGAAGGGAAAGGTTTTGTTACACAGCACTGTTTTTTAATATAAAATTTTATCCAAAAATATTCGACTATATGTTAAATGTTTTAAGTGTTTAAGACGACGGTCAGTTCAAAGTGACAGCAGCCACAAAACTTGTCATTTTAAACTGAGTTCACATTTTGCAATCATTAAAATAACACATATTCTGTTCCAAACGGTGCAATTTAAAATGCTAGTATGCAATTATTACTTTGTTTCCCTTGACAACAGAAGACCGCCTCACTACTGATGAGCAAAAAAAAATCTTAAGCTGCAACCATTAATCGATTAGCTAACTGTTTTAATAATCAATTATTCCCCTTGAGTGATTGTTAATGATTAAAAAAAGTCAAAAGTCTCTGGATATTTTCTGTTTTTTTTCCTTCTTTATGAGAGTAAATTAAATATTTTTGGGTTGTTCACAAAACAAGACATTAATATGTTTCTACACACATTTTTCTCCATTACATCATAAAATATTCGTATTACTTTGCTGTAAATACGTTCCAGTACTTCTGTGGAGAGTTTCTGTGCCAGAAATGTTTCATGTTAGCCGTTAGATGTGGGTTCTTGACTGTGATATTAGCTGTAGTGTTTTCTGCTATTTTACAGACTAGCTGAATATTGCAGAACATAATCAATAGGTGAATCCACAATGAACGTAATCATTAGTTGCAGCCTTGTGCAAGAGGAGCCCACTGAGGGAGGGTTTCAGGTGGCCTATAGACAAAACAGATTATGTGTCCTGAGCTGAAGATGCTTTTTCGCAACCAACAGATGCTGCAGAATCTATTAATAGGAAAAGAAAACACTTGTAGTATCATATTCTATACACACACACACACACACACTGATTCATAATGTAGTAACTGTTTAGTGGCATCGATGCCACTGCAGAGGATGTACGAGGTGGAAGCAGCCGATTGGCAATCAGACCTTCACACATCTGAAGCAGCCTGTGAGGGATGCTTTGATGGCATCCATGATGAAAACCTCGACGGGAAACTGGGTCAGAGAGAGAGAGACGGTGGGACAAGGGTCAGAGGAAGAGGAGGAGGAGGAGGACGAAGGAGGCGGCGGCGAGAGGCTGTGAAATATTCATCATGGCCTCCTGTACGCTCTGCTGCCAGCGTGACATCCAGAGGACTGCAGCGCACTCAGATATGACAACGTGCCACTGATGAAATACTCCTATAGATGCTCCGAAGCAGCTAAAACTATAAATCACAATACAAGAATACTTCTAATGCGTGCTATTAGTCAAACAATTAAATGTTGGTGCTACCTTCGCTAGTCAGCACCAGGAAATCCAGTCAAGCCTCAAAGCTCTTTCAGGGCATTTTTCGCTTCTGTAGGCTCGTTTTTCACTGCAGTATAAAGCCCTGCACCTCTATGGAAACAGACTCTGAAATGTTTCCATCTCCTCTCTGCTCTACGCAAACACTGCCTGCAGTTCAGCCGAAAAGTCCCTAAATGTTAATCAGGTAACTGTTGGTCCCAGTTGAGTAACTGATGGTTTCACATTTGTACCAAGGCTCACAGAATTTTTATTTGTTTAGATTTTTACAGAATGTGATTAATGTTATTTATTTGGTGACTTTTTTTTAAAAAATGAGATAAAGTGACTTTGAGAAATATCATGATGTTGGTAAAAAATTTCAACTGAACGACAAATCGCAGACAAGTTAATCAAGAACCATAAGAAACCTGAAAAGCAGACAAGTCCTTGTGTTTTAAGCTTGTATCTCTGATAAATGATGTCATTCTTGACTTTTTTTTTGAAGGACAACATTTAACTTTCAAACTTGTTAGTGGAATTAAGAGTGTTAAATCCCTTTTTCTCCTGGTCTTGAGTGAAAATAAGTCATTAAAAATGTATTAAAAATTAATTTCATGCTAATTTTGGCTAACAGTGGTTCGTTGTTGTATTTAGGACATAACACAGTCCATCCTCAGCAAGGCGGAAAGTGGAACAGCTGACAGTCTGCTAGCATTTTGAGTTAGAAAAATCAAATTAAAGTACATAGCATAAACTTGCATATACCAGCTTTAACAAAAAACATTCTGCACAGCCATGTGGACGTTAACCCGCAAGGTATTTTTATTCTAAATGTCATTTGAGTAGGTATTACAGTAACACGGTTGCGGCTACTAACAAGTATGACATCTTTTGTTGTCATGTTTTTATAAGATAATGTATAATGTTCATATGCACCAAGTGTGACACATTTCAGAGGTGTTTAAAATACCAGCTGGTCATTTCAGAATAGAAATAAATATTTTAAAAGGCTCTCAAACACACGCAATATTTATTTGGACAACGTTAAGCATTTTTAGTACATATTTTTGTTGAATTTTGCCCATTTTCTCTGCATTTTTCTCTGAGACGAGTCTAACTGTCTGTTCAGTGAACCAGTAACTCTGTTGCTACGAACATCCCCGACAATCAACCGCAAACACAGTGAAATTACACCGAACGTCACATTGCAGACTAAAAACCTCACAAAGTCTGTAACACTTCTCACTAACAGATAAAAACTAGTCAAACACTCAACATCCAACTAACCATCGGTTCTCAGTTCCTGTTTACAGTTTGCTGAGTGGTTTGAAGACTCCTACTTTCTAAATAAAGATGAATTTTTAAATATTCCACTACAGAGAAAGGTCAGTCCGTAACTGCTGTGGCACAAACGTTCTGTATCCTCTTCAGGAATTAAAAGTATAAATGTTGTTTTTAACGAAGCTGCACATGGCTTCATCTTGGGATTTGGGAAACCCTAATAGACATTTGCTGACATGTTACAAACCAAACAACTTGGTCATTTTCTTACATTTTACCAAGAAAATAATCGCCAGCATGCGCTACTAAGCAATGAAAAACAAACAATTAGCAGTACAGTTAGCAGCAAATGTAACAGTAATCTGAACTCAGCCTTCTCGTTCGATTGAAAAAGTCGTCCAACAAGCTGGTGTCACGGCACAAGCAAAGCAAGCAGGAACTTGTGCAGCTGAGCTCATGTGCAGGGTGGGGTCCTGGAAGAACCGGTGGTATCTGATACGAGGGGCTGCATCACCACTCGCCCTTTGTCTGTTATGAATTAATATAAATGCTAACACTCATGTCTGGTAGCAGCAACCAAGCATTCAAAGCCTACAACTGCCAGCAAAGACAACAACAAAGACACAAAAGCAGAAAAATCCTGCGAGCTCTCGATCCGAGGCTGCTGCTGCTGCTTCGACAGTTGAACTTTCTAATTCAGAGCGGCTTTTACAGACGGCGACAGTTTAGATGGGAAAGTGGTGACATAACAGGAAAAGCAAACAGGACACTCATCACTCGCAGAGATGAGCAGGCCAATAATAAATCACAGGAGCTTCCTTTTCTTGACAGTGAAACGCTCAGTGACCAAACCGATGATCATGGTTAGCCAGATCCCCAAAAGTCACCCGGTCGACTAACCATTGACTCTAACATTCACCTAAAATAGAAACGTACAAAGTATGTTCACATCACAACATAAATGCGCCTTGTGCAGATTTGTCTGAATGTAGAATTTGAAAGAAAAAAGGAAGATTCTCCCTACAATGTATTCCTCTTTATATTAAAAAGTTTAGGTGAAAACATTTGATCAAACGTGTGCATCGAGTCGCAATGAAAATGTAAACCTGTCTGCATACAGTAAACAATGGCCTCACAATGTACCAAGCTGCTAAATACATACTGAAATAACTTTCGTCCATTTTATGTTTTCAAGACGTTTTTGGTAAAATAAAATAAAATAACAGAATACACTAAAAAAAAACCAGGGACTTCAGGGAATCCTTGGATTTGTTGGGTTTTGTGTATATTTTATTGGGTCATAACTTAAATTCTACATTAATCAGGTTAATCGTCATAATAAATATTGTAGCATCCTGGTGTTAATATTTTAATTATTTGGGTAAATCCTCATAATATTGTAGAGTCTTAGCTGTAACAGTTATTTTAGTCAGGTAAACTTTTATTTTATATATTTGTTTGTAGGTTTCTAATCCAGTAACTTCACATTATAAATGACCTTGCAGGGTATTAAGTTCAATACTGACACTTGCTAGCTTAATTCAGTTTGCTTTAAATGTGCTGTATAAATGACAGACTTGAATTATAAAATAATGAGCTGAAATATTTGCTTCTTTCTGCACCTATAAAAAAATTGAGGTTGTAGACGATTGCAGATCAACACCAAACAGCTTAAAGACATATCCTCAGTATGGCTGTCAATAAAACTGTCAGAGAGATTGTGGATAAATCGAGTAGTGGCTTGGTCTAAAAAATGAAAAATACCAATCAGAGCTTCCTAAAGAACAGCACGATGTTGTGAAATGTCTGATTTTTTTCCACAACCCAAACATATTCAGTTTACTGTCACAGAGGAGGAACAAAAACACAAAATTATTCATGTTTAAGATGCTGGAATCTGAGAATTTTGTCTTTTTTGCTTAAGAAAAAATCACACACATGATCTTAATTGTTGCAGATTCATTAAAAAGTTGACAACTGATCAATTACACCACACCACAGCTCTAATACTCAAACCATAATACATTTGAGGACATTAAAATACACCACTACGCCTCACTGTAAGTTGAGTTGTTGCAACCCACAGCTTTAGACAATGCTGAACTATAGCCTGAGAAAGAAAAGGCAGACCCAAAACACAAATATTATGTGTGCTGGTTGGGGATGAATTCACAGCTCTACTTTCTTTGGGGCAGGTTTGTCAAGATGGGTGGCCACTTCAGAGGGACAAAGTCCAAACACCATAAACACAAAAAGAGCTGTCTCAAAGGTCCAAGCTCTGCCACCCTTGTTAAGCCATAAACGAAAGCAATGAACATCTGTGAACATATTTGCCGTTAAATTGTGAGGACACACACGTGCAGGCACACAATACCCTCTGCAAACGTGCAAAAATTACAACACAAATCCTGTCAGCAGTACTGACACTTTTACGAGGTGATGGCACAGCTAAAAGTATGTTGGCATTTACTGGCCTCCGAGTACAACTGTGAAACATGATCACTATCACAGGTGAGTTCCTGGTTTACAGCTGCCGGGCAAACATGTGGATTAATGTGCGGCAAAAATGTTACAGCCATTAGAATATGACAAAGTAGTCTTCCTGCAAAGTGTGTCTACTGAAAACAAACCTCTTAAGCATCTGTGACGCAAATGGAAACTCAAATATGAAATTAATAGATAAATAGGAATGCAATCTTCATCACAGATTAACATGTCGATCATTTTCTCCTTTTATTTATAATTGTTTGGTCTACAAATTGTAAAAAAAAAAAAAAAAAAAAGTGGAAAATGTCAATCAGTGTTTCACAAAGCTCATAATGATGTCTTTAAATGTTTTCAGTTTGTTGTTACAGGAAGAAGAAAGAAAACGATAAAATATTCACATTTAAGGAGCTGCTATAAGAGAGTTTTGACTTTTTTCTTTCTTAAAAAGTTACTCTCACACTATGATACACACTCATACCAATTGCAGCTCCATTATTAAATACTTAACCGACAGAATAAACAGAGGATTGCAATGTTCTAACCAATTAACTTTAGTACATGTCCTCAAATGTTAAGACAGTAGAGATTAGACCTAGGCAATAAAACAATAATGAGATAACGCGATAAACACTTCATCAACAGCAAAAGGGAAATTGTTTGACAGCTTCACTTAAACTAGATGTAAACCACCATTAAAGTAGAGTTTGTTTGCATGAACAAATCTTGACAATGAAGCCCCCTTTGCCTTGAACTCCTGAGACTTTCATGCAGGTGAGCTGCTTAGGTGGGCTTGTTTGCAGCTACCTGGGCCTCTTGTCATCTCCATCCACGGCTGCAAGATCCTCTGGTGGAGGCTGCAGCCAGTGAGGACCAGCAGTTGCCTTTGCAAGAAGGGTGTCTAAAATACGCCAACAAGCCTGTATCCTACCACCTCCACCTAAACCTGACATCAGGGTCAACGTCCAGTGACAGCTGCTGCTGCTGCTGGTCCGCCACTCAAACCTCAGCAAGGTGCAGAAGCTTCACCCTGGTCACCCTGTGTGCACCTCCATGCTTTCCTTACTAATGCTTTCTATTTTTATATATTTCATCATTATTTACAGAATGTGTTTTTCATTGTCCTTCATAAAAAATATTTCCTGTGCACCTTGGTAAATAGACTAAAGTGGCTACAATCAAATTCATTTTAAAAATCCATTAAAAACTGCCTATACTTATTAATACTGGCTGAAAATAAACATTTTACCATCATAAACCTTTCTACTATATCACCCAATTCTGAATCAGATCCAATTAAGCTTCAACCAATATCCCATTTCTAAGACATGCATGTTTTCAATGCCTGTTGGTTTCTCTTTGTGGTTATTTTTACATTTTATTATAATTAGCAAATTGATCTCATACGTCTCCATCCTGTTAACCTTTGTTGTAATCTATTATACTATTTTTATATTGTTTTACGCCTTCATTTTCCACGTCCTGTCTTGTTTTTTTTACTTTACAGCTCTACTTTACAGCACTTTGGCCAACTCACGTTGTTTTAAACGTGCTGTATAAATAAACTTGATTTGATTTAGGCTGGTACAAAGTTCTACCTGACTGGGTCTTGCTTTAGCAGAATGGTAGGCTAACTTAGCTAACTCATAACACAGTGGAGAAGTTTGCTGCTCTATAAAAACATCCTATCACCTTCTTAGCTAACAACATTTTATCTGTGCATGTTAGCTAAAAATGTATGATAGCTATTTATGTAAAGGAGCTGCTATCATTAACTTAGCCGACATAACACTGACTTGTAAGTTGTACCTAGCAGTTGGCTAACAAAATGAACACCGGCTACACAACGTTAACTAGAAACCTGGCGGTGTACCTAGCATTAGCACTAGCTTGCTATCGTACAATGACATTAAAAATACTAACGCCGCGCCGCCGAAAAGGGAAACTTGACTTGTGGTAGCGTTAGCAACGTTAGCAGCTACAGCCAAGTGTCGAAACGTCATTAGACAACTTTCCCTCAGTCGGCCGCTCCGTCGTCAGCTGTTGGACATTTGACAAACTCCGACACTCGGACTTATTATCGTGTCTTTTACCGGAATGAAACGACGCCGGCAGATTCTGTGAAACACCCGAGCTCACTGTCGTTTCTCAATACACAGGGACGCAAGTACGGACATGTACGCATATTGAGAAACGGCCAGCGGCTTTTTGGACATTTTCTGACTATGTGGTCCCACAGTGCTCGAAGCTTCCCAGTCTGATGGACATTTCGGCTCGGACTTCGCTGAGCGAAATTAGCCAGAGGAGGTGAAACTACGGTGAAACAGCTTGACGACAAAACCTCCAACGTTCCTTCAACGTTCCTCCCAAGCCTCGTATTTGATTATTTGAACTTGTTTGACTTACATTACTTTTTCTTCTTTCGCTGCGCTCATCGGCGGCTCTTCTTCTTCTTCTTCTCCTTCTTCTTCTTCTTGGGCTCTGGCCTTCCCTTCCGGTTAGAGATTTTTCCGGGAACCTCCCACTCCGTGTCACCGGCGGATTGACCAATGACAGCAGAGTCGGAACATCGTCTGACCAATGACGACGGCGCTCTGCTTGCAGGCAGCGTTTGACCAATGAGATCAGCGGAGACAGGCGGCACCACATTCTGCTGGTCACACTTGATATCAGAACTGTGCCCTCAGATTAGATAAACAAATATTACACTAAGGCGTTAAAATATTGTTATATAGTATTAAGGTCTATAAAATATAAATAGTTTTCATGATTAGAATTTTTATGGTATGTGTTATTGTGTATAATAATAATAATAATAATAATAATAATAATAATAATAATGTAATCAGGATCTGCAGCTTCCCCAATCTCAATGTTTTTTTTTTCATTAACTATTCATTTTAAAAATTTATTTGTGTTTTCGTTTGCTCAGAGAAATTTGTGGCTATTTGAACAACGATATCCACAGAACTGTTAAAGATAAAAAACCTAACATTTCCACCATTATTTACTGATTATTGATTTAGAGTACATAGATACACATATAACAACACATAGACATTACTGATTCAGAATCTGAAATATTGAAGTTGAAATATGAAGAAAAAAGTCGAAGCCATCATGAAAAGTGCCAGCCATTGAGCACATTGACAAGAAATGGATCATGCAGAAGTCAGCTAGTGA
>NW_007578107.1:123869-157412 GCF_000690725.1 Stegastes partitus | reverse complement strand
GGCGCTGCTTGCCTGTAGTTCAAACCTGGGCACAGTGCTCAGGTGACAATCAGAGCAGTAAAAATGTCATCAGCAAGTCATCAACAGAGCTCATTGGTGAAGTATTTTTTAAAATGTACCAAGTGTATTTTTAAACTTAACAGTTGTAAGTTGATTCATTGTGAAGCTGAGAATTCAGCCAACTTTAACCAAGGTGATTCACTTAAGTAGAAATTATTTTAAAACATCAGTCCCTCAACTTAAGATAGAAGTTGATATGAATGTAGATTACATGATAACTTACAATTTTGTGCTGCTATGAGGAAATGTGTTTGTGAGTCTGATCATAAGCTTTAATGTTTGAGTTGAAATGAATGTTATCTTTACGTTTAATTTATTCATATTTAATTGGCAGCAGATGAACTTTCATTTTTAAGTTTGACTGGCTTGAAATATTTCAGTGTAGACAGACAGACCGTATGAGGCTCATGTTTGGACACAACAACAACAAAAAAGAAATAACGCAACAGTTCACATCAGCTTTTAATGAAATTATGTTCAACCAACAAAATAAATTAAGTTAGTGGAATCAGCTTTTGCTCTAAATCAAAGCAGTTTTATATGACTGTCTGGAATTGAGCTCAATACATCAACTTGAATTTAGGTTTAAATGATTAATGCAGAAACTTGAGTTTAAATTACACACAAAATTAAGTTGATGCAACATTATTGTGTCAACTTAACCCATCAAACTAATGTTTACAGTTTTAATGATTGTTATTATTATTGTTATTTATCTTGCAACCATTTTGAGATCATTCACCTCAGGAACTTGTAAGTCAACTGCACTTTGGTTGATGATCTTATGAGTTATAAAAGTGTGAAACTAGCCAAGTTAAATTAGTTGAACCTCAGAAAACAAGTTAAGTAAACTCAAAATATTAGGTTCAGTCAACTTCACAGACAGACTGGCTTTTTTCTGTTTCATCTTTTAAATTTAAAGAGTTTCTTCTAAATTCAACAATGCAATGAAAAGTTAAATCCTGAGCTGCTGAAGCCATTAAAAAAAACAAAAAACAGATTCAGTACAAAGACAAATGTGCTAAATAAATGAAAAGTTCAAACAAACAAGTTCAGAAAAACTAATATTGTAATAAAAACATGATTGCGACTCTTGGCAAACTGTTTTATTCAGTCGTGGCTGCAGGATTTCTGTTGGTGCATTTTATTACCTGGAAACTTTACACAGCAACTCCTCGTTATCATGCAGTAACACAGCCACACACTTATATTATCAGTGTGGCATTTCTTCCATGTCCAGAATATTGCAGCTTGATCCAGCAGATTCATTACTATCTGTCCTGTTTTGATCCAGAGAAGCTCTAGAGTTCGCCGCCTGCTCCAGAGTTTGGTGAACAGGGCTGGATCCTACCGGCTGTCTGATGGAGCCCTGGCTGCAAGTTGAAGTACGGCCTCTAGAGGGCGACAGAGAGCTGAAGGCGGTGTGATACTGAGGCTGACCTGTCAGGGTGACGGAGGAGTGGATGGGAGTCTGGGAGCGATGATATGTTTGGTCGGAGCTGGTTTGAACGCTTAAGGATGGGAGGGTAGAATAGACGGTGGAGCATAGGGGGTGGGAGCTGCTTACGGTGCGGACAGGTGAGTTGTAGATCACCTGAGAGGCCTGGCAGACCGCCTGGAAGCTGCTGAAGGCCGAGCTGATGCCCAGCAGCGACGGACCTCCCTGGGGAATGTAAGGGGAGCTGGGGGTCGTCTGAAAGGGACCACGGGGGTTCTGGAGTCGGAAAGCTGAGGTTCCGTCCCTGTCCGAGCAGCACATGTGCAAGCAGGACGACATGGGGCTGGTCGAGTGCAGCAGCGAGGAGCTTCTGCAGCCCCACGCGCTTCTAGCAGGGTGGCTGATGGCGTCGTGGTGGAGGTGCAGCCCGGGGGAGATGTTTAAAGGGACGTGAGGCTGCCAGCTGCTGGAGGTGGTGACGCTGGGGTTGGGGGCCATCGGCAGGCCGTAAGAATAAGAGGAAACCGGAGAGGAGTAGTGGAGCATGGCCATGTGAGGCTGCAGGAAGTGTATGATGTCGTGCAGCTCCTTGGCCAGGTTGGACACTTCCTGGTTCAGGTTGTTCACCTGGGGAGAAAAAAGCAAAGTCAACTGTGGAATGTGGACTATATGGATGTCAGTCATATGAAGCCAAAGTGCACATCCAAAAGGTCTGGTTGAGTCTAGTCAAACGTAACAATGTCAGTCTTATTTTCTATGAAATTAAGAAAGTTTGAGTTCATCCAGGTTTCAGTTTCTTTAAAGTAGTTCAGAAAGAGCTTCAATGAGTCTTTACTTTTTTTATATGGTTTATCATTTGCAAAACAATCAAAAGGAATCTGGTGTTTCTTTGAAACAGATTCTGAGAGCAGCATTTATAATGAAAACACCATGGGGCCCAATATGGAGCCTTGAGGGACGCCACAAGTCAAAGCTGAAGAATAATCACCCAAGAAAGTTTCTATTTGACAGACTTGAACCATTTGAGGACAGTGGTGAAAAGAGAATAAAAATATGCATTTCCTTGAATAAAACATATCGCATCAATAAAGAAATCATTTGAAGATTGAATATATCAATATTTTGTATATCCAGTTAATTGTTATGATGAGTTCATCCGATGCTGGACCATACCTCTTTGTTCAGTTTGCTGATGTTCTGTCTCACTTCTTCTGTCTCCAGAAGCAGGTTGGTGTTAACCTGCAACCGATCTGAAAGACGATGGCAAAGACAAATACAATTAATCTATGATGTATGGAATCAAATCTAATCTAAAATAAGTCAGTCGTGTTAAAATCGGACTTTTTCCTGTTTTTACTCAACCTTGCACAGTTAATATTTAACCCTCTGAACCACAAAGCCCACTGACGGGTTTGAAAGGCATGATATCTTTAAATAATTTTGAAAAATGACAGCATATATTTGAGTACCAAACTTTAAACACCATGTAAACCAACATGTAATTTTTGCATCTTTTAGTGTCTTTTATGTCATCTTTCCCGTCATTTTTTGGATCTTCTTGTGCCATTTCTGATTTCTCTGTCCCTCTTCATGGCTGTTCTGCTTCTATAGAGGTGCAGGACTTTATATTGCAGTAAAAAAACATGAGCCCAGACGTGAGGAAAAATGTGACAGGAGCAAGACTCGCCCAGGAAACAGTTTGGAGTTCAGAGGGTTCAGCGAATGTTAGTTTATTTTTTTCTTCATTGTCCAGCTTGAGACTTTACCTGTAGCATTAGTTTTCGTCTCGCTCTGCTCTACATTAAATTGAAACGTGTCACTGTTGTCTTCAATTCCATCGACGACCCTGGAAGTTAGACAAAAGAGTGTCACACAGTTTTCAAATAAATGCAAACAGACTACGTTTGGATGCAGCAGGTTGAATGGGTCACCTGGGGCTCAGGTTCAGAGGACTAACACAAGGTAAGGATGGCATGAGCAGCTTGGCGGGCCGATGGTCGGTGGGTAAAGGAGACGGAGAGAGCTCGTCGCCGATGAAAGGCTGAGGCGACGGGCTGCGACCTCGGCCTCCCTGAACAGGTGATCGACACATATGCAGGGCGCTGATGTGCCGGAGCTCCTCCCCCAACAAGGTGCTGAGGCGAGGCTGGTGGACGGGGCTGCTCATCCCCTGCAGCAGAGGAACCCTCCTCTGCTGGGAGCTTTTCAGGTCTTCATCATGTTCTGCGTTGTTGGCCTCGATGATGAAGGGCAGTTTGTGGTCTGGAACTTGACCCTGAGGAGAAGGGAGTTGGAAAAACTTTCCTGAAGCTGGTTGTGAGATTTTCTGTATGTGCATTTGTATCTTTTGGGGCAGAATATACACATTATTACACTATTTCATTAGAGA
Organism: Stegastes partitus; assembly: GCF_000690725.1. Lineage (NCBI taxonomy): Eukaryota > Metazoa > Chordata > Actinopteri > Pomacentridae > Stegastes > Stegastes partitus. The sequence continues at coordinate 153,525 of NW_007578107.1, read as the reverse complement.
TGAAGCATACAGTGCATGTGAAAAGTATTTACTTGGAAGAAAGAATAAAACAATTTTTTTTTTTTTTTACTTTTCTATGTCAAAGTGAAAACAGATTTCTATTAATTAAAAATACAAACTATTTGCATCAGTATTCATCCCCTTCAAGTCAATATTTAATCGATGCCCCTTTTGGCTGCAGTAAAAATTATTAGTATTGTGTTATCATAGCATTGATCCTGTGTTGGTCTCAATCAGCCTGAACATCTGGACGCTACAGTTTTGATGATGATGCTGCCACCACCATGCTTCACAGAGCAGAGGGTGTATTTATGATGATGTGCAGTGTTTAGTGTCCGCCAAACATCGCATCTAGTCTGATGGACAAAAAACTAAATTTGGTCTCTTCACACCAAAGAATTTTCTTCCAGTTGACTTCAGAGTCTCCCACATGTCTTCTGGTGAACTGTAGCCCAGATTAAATTAGCTTTATTCAACAGTGTTTTTCTCTTTTTCACTCTCCCATAAAGCTTTGACTGGTGAAGAACAGCTGTATGAACAGTTTCTCCCATCTCAGATACTGAAGCTTGTAACGCCTTCAGAGAAGTCATAGGTGTCTTGGTGGACTCCCTCACTAGTGTCTTTCTGATGGATTTAACTGGACTCCAAGAGAAATGCAGCGACTTGGAAATGTTCTTGTATCAATCCCCTGACTCATGCTTTTCAGTAACCTTTTCACTGAGTTGCTTAAAGTGTTCTTTTGTCTTTCTGGTTTTATTCAGGAGTACCGATTCACCACTGACTGGATCTTCCAGATACAGGTGTCTATATTACTGAGACACATTCACAACACTCAGAAGATCTTTATTTCACTAACTGTTGACCAACTGGCTGCACCTTTGTTGACATAGGTAAGTCACACAGGTACGTCATGCACACGATGAATACTTACACAATCACTTAGTTTATATTTTTAGTTAATGGGCATTATTTTGTAGAAATCTGTTTTCACTTTCTTTATCTCAGCTGCATGTGAATTGTGGCAGTTAATGTGTTATTTACCACATTTTCCCCCACAGTTCAGTCAGTAAAGCAGACCAATACCTGACTGAGGTAATTATCTTAGTGAGTTCACATACCTGAGACAGCCTTGGAGCCCACGGAAACCTGGTTACTCCCTGCAAGTATGGAAGTCAAAGTTACCAAGGGATTACATTCATGTTCTATATCTGGTGGTATGTATAGTGTCTAGTATAGATATGTTTCTGTTAACGAGCAGGGACAACTATGCTAAACTCCTGTTTCCACTGAAGGAAAGTCTTACGTCGGCCTCGCTGCCCTCCCTCAGGTTGTAGGTGAGGTTGTGGTGGATATCAGAGCTGAACCGGCTGCCGTACTCCGGGTAAAGGTGCAGAACCTCCCTCAGAGCCCGGACGCTGATGTGCTGCAGGTCACAGTATGTCAGCGCCTTCACGTCGGCGTTGGTCTTGATCACGTGGTTGTGTTCTGGGAGGTCTGCCCCAATCAGGTCACCTTTACCTGTACCAAATATTATGCAAACACGAGGAGTCAGAGTGGCTAAAAGACGCAGGGATGAGCATGAAACAGATGCTCCTCACTGACCCAGAATGGCTAGAACCATGCCGTCCTTCAGAACCTCCAGGGAGCCCGAGCAGACGAAGTAGTTGGCCTGCAGGGCGTCACCGTGGCGGATCAGATATTCGCCCGGAGCGCAGAAGGAGGTCTTGATGTGCAGCGACAGCGAGCGCAGACAACCCCTGCTGGCTCGCTCGAACACCGGCAGCTGCAGGATGTCTTTGTTCAGGTGCATGGCGATGTCGGCTCGCAGCTCGTCTGGGAAGTCATGCAGCAGCTAAGACAGAGAGGATGAGGAAGGAAAAAGAACTTCAGCAACATTTGGTAGTCGAATACATATGTACACTGTAAAAATGTGTTTTTTTTACCGACATATTTTAAACATTTCACTGATATTTTACAGATTTAAATTATTTTTTACTCAATTAGATAATAAATAGTTTAAGAAAAAAGTTATATATATACTATATATATATATTAAGGGTGTCTTTAAATTTTTTTAAAATAAAATGTCAATATCTTACAGGTATTTCCTGTCATTTGAAAAAAAAGCATGGCTAAGAAGGATTGAAAGATAAAAAAAATTCAAAAGGTAAACTATTATTTTACAGCTTTTTTGTTGTTGTTAAATTACAGAAACACAAAAACACTAATTTATATGTTAACCATTAGAAATAAAACAGGCCAAAGTTGTAAATAATGTGCATAAAATAATAAATTGTATTTTAGCATGTCGTCATTTGCTCTGTTACAACCATTGACTGTGAAACTCCAATGCTTCTGATGCTCAGACTGACTTTAAAGGGTGACGCACTCACATGATGTGTCAGCCGCTCAGTAAAAACAGACTCAGTGTGCTAAAACCAGCATGTTCTCCCAAACCGGTGCCGTCAACGCTGAATTAATTATCTCTAGATGGCGATGGTGAGAGTGTTAATGAGTATCCTCTCTATTTCAGCTCCAACCCTTTTAATTACAGGGAACTTCTCCTAGATAGGCTCTGGCATTGTTTCTGAAATTCTATTTGCAACAAAGTGCCGTCTACTTAAGGAAATGGAATAAGACTCCAGAGAATCAGAGGTGCCCCACATTTTAAGAACGACATTTCCGAATTGAGATTCAAACGCCCACACAGAATGTACTTTTTCTTTTTCCTGAGGACATTATTGCAGCCCACGTAGTCAACAGGTCATATAGTGGTTGGGTACTTATTAGAAAGTGACAAGTTTTGCTGGAAAAAAAACAAAAAACATCTTGATTGTGGATATACAGTAGAACAGAAGTGAGAACACTCCTGTACAATCTCACTGTCAGATGTCAGATGATTCAAAACTGCGTCATTTCTTACCTAAGCTGAGTATTTCCTCATATGGAAAATCAAAAGCAACCACTGTAGAGAGACCTTATTGAAAATACAGGCTCCAAAGTAGGAACTCAACCAATGTGAATACACCTGTGAAACTATGCTGAGATATAGAACCACTAGTCAGAGCTGCAGTGGTTGTCCTCATCAAATGACGTCACAGACAGGGGACTACTTTCACAATCCAACTCTAAAAAACTGATGTGCAAAGGTTTCATATTCATCACAGGAGTCATCAATGGAAATCAGAGTTTCTGTGACAGTTCAAAAATAACATCAACTACCATGGACAGCATCCAAGAAAAAAAAAGTCTTAATGGGATTGCGGTTCTGCGCAAAACTGCAATATGAAGCTTTGTTAAAGGACACAAAAAGAAGCCTGATGAATGTTGGGAGCACATTATTTGGTCAGATGAGACCAATATACATCAGTTTGGCTCAGATGGAGTCCAGCATGTTTGGTGTGAACCTGACCAGGACTACCACAGTGAATGCATAGTCCTGATGGTGAAGCACGGAGGTGGTAGTATCATGATATGGGGCTGCATGAGGTGACATCTCTAGATGAACCATAAATACTGCTGACAAGAGGATTCCCAGTGTGCAGGAGCTTGAAGAAGAGAAATATTCCAGCATGAGATCCATCCAAAGCATAAAATCACACAAGAGTTTCTTAAAAAATGCGATGTGGATAAGTATGTTGCCTGAGATCCAACTGAACACCTTTGCAGTATTATAAAGAGAAAGACAGCCCCTGATTGGATAACAAGAACACTGCTACCTAGAGATGTTTCACCCACCTCATTAGCATTGATGCCGTTGTTGACTGACCAGGTTGCCTGAAAATATTCCAGCATCCTTTGCTTCAGCTGCTGAGGAAGCCGATGCACACGGATGAAGTCCTTAAGATCCTTCATTCTGGTGTGGTAGAGCGACCGACGCGAATACATGCGCTGGATGATGGCTGTCACGTTGCCAAAGACCACCGCATGCATCAGGGCTGGAGGTGGCAGAAGAAGCAACACCGTGATGACCCCAGAAGAATTATGTGATAATACGTTTGGTCGATTTCACCTTTAAACTCACCTCCCATGAGCATGATACAGATGGAGAAGATCTTCTCTGCGTCTGTGTTGGCGCAGACGTTGCCAAAACCGACGCTGGTGAGGCTGCTGAGGGTGAAGTAGAGGGAGGCGATGTAGGCGCTGGGCATGGAGGGGCCGCCCATGGTGCTGTTGATGTACGGAGTCTCCAGACGCTTCCCCAGCTCCTGAAGCCAGCCTGGATGAGTCGGAGGAGGCTTAAATGAAACTTTGTGGTGGATCTTAGCTGACAAGATATCTCTTTAAAGAAAAAAAGTAATGGTTCTCAAGAATGTTCTTTGGTTCTTCAAAATGCCAGCTGAAGAAACCTTTGTGGTTAGGGGATGGTTCTTTCAAGTACCTTCAGTTTAGTTGCCGTTATTTGGTTTGGGTGTCATCATTTTTTGATGGTTCTTAGAGGCACCTTTGGGAATATTTTGCTTAAAGGTTCTTCGTAAAACTGAAAATAGTTAATCTATGGCATCAAGAAACATTTCTTAGCATTTTTATTTTCATTCTCTAAATGTTGTCTGAAAGTTCTCTGGTTCTTCGAAGCTCCAAAACCAATCGAAGAATCTCTTGATTTAGTTTTCACCTTTTTTGTTTTTCACCTTTGCTTCTTGTTCTTTTATTTTGGTTTTTTGCCAGGATTTTCTTCAAAAAAGGGTTCTTTCTTTTGAATTCCAAACGGTTAAATTAGTTGTTTGCTTAATTTTTGTTCTTTTTTAAAAAATAAAAAAAACCTTTTGCTGAAGTGTTCTTCTGTGGCATCACTGTGAAGAATCATTTTGGTTGCAGTTAGATATTTTTGATATTTTGAAATACATCAAAAAAGAAAAAATCCCTTAAAAACCTGTAACTAAATACCTTTTGTTTTGTTTTTTTAAAGAAAATGAACTTTTTTTCCCCCTCATATGAAGACAGTTAAATTACAAATTTATTGTGATTTGCCAATAATTATATACAAGTTTAATACCATAAATATATTTCTCAAATGAGTGAGTAGCTTTACAAAGATTTATTAGCACCTTTTTTGTCTGACTGTAGAACATTAGTGTTTTTATTATTAGTTTATTATTATATTTGACCTACTGGGTGATATAATACAGACATAAAGCATCAGTGGTGATATAACGAAGCTGCTCTGTGAGGCTCACTTCCTCTGGACTGAAGCTGAGAGCTGAGATGATGCTGAGGCACTGGAGCGTGATTAGAGACGTGCAGCACTGAGTCCAGAAGAGACACTAAACCTGTCAGAGTGAAGCCAACGAACAACATCACTGTAATTAGTGATGGAGCTGTGAAACACCAACCCGGCGTGCTCACCTATGTCCCAGGTGATGGGGTCGCTGCTCTCTATCTCCTTGCGTCCGATGACGTACCAGACACAGGCCATCCAGTGGGCCAGCAGGGCGAACACCGACATGAGCAGGGTCAGAACCACGGCGCTGTACTGGGAGTACCGGTCCAGTTTCTGCAGCAGGCGCAGCAGGCGCAGCAGCCGGACCGTCTTTAGAAGGTGAACCAGCGACGTCTGGAGACCCAACATAGAACATACCTGCTGGATTATTCTGCATCACTTTGCTTTTTGTTAGATCTGCACATGTAGGGTTGATTCACCAACACAGTTGGACTAATTTTGATGATATATTTATCTATCCTGTTTTGTTAAAAATTACATTTTTCTTGCAATTTTACAGATTTTTTAAATTTTGATTTTAAATTAAACAATGAAAAATAAAAAACTAACTGTGGTTGAATGTCTAATGTAAAACAACATCAACAACCTAAATGTCTGAATGACCAAAAAATGTAGATTTTTTTCCTGAAAAAACGTTTGTTGATGTTTTGCACATAGATTTTTTAACGAATGTTTTCATCATGTATAATATTTGGTATTTTATTTTTAATTATTTGATGATATAATAATAATAATAATAATAATAATAATAATAATAATAATAATAAATAAATAAATAAATAAATAAATAAATAATTTCACTGTGTTTATGAAATTTAAAAAAAAATAAAAAATTAATTAAGACCCCTGTCCATAATATACATAGTCTCATGTAAAATCAGGGCTAGAAAATGTATTTTAATTATTATCATTAATTATTTTTAAATCACTGTCTGTCTGTCTTGTATGTATATTACAGGTATTTTTATTGTAAACATCCTATATTAAAAATAAAATATAGTAAATGTATTTTAATTATGTGAAGTTACTATTTTCTTTGTGCTCCAGCTGCTGAAACATGATTGTTTTATTTATTTCCCCACAGTGTAGATGTACTTGCATGACCTCTGACCCCCTCCGATTTTAAAGTTACCAACAGCAGGAAAGTTTTCGACCAGACTTTTAACAAGACCAAAGCTGCAGTTGGAGAAATGTCTTTGTGTGACAGCTGATGAAATAAAGCTAATCTGTCAGAAGTAGCAGCGCTGCAGCAAACAGACAAGTTAAAATGTTCAGCGAAGTGGGTGAATTTAGATGGATAATTATCTCCGGTCTGTGCTCTGGAAGAATGACACTAAAACAGTCACTGTGGGTCTAAAGTTAGAGAGTCTGGAAAGTATAAAACGAAGGGACGTGTTCTGCAGCCAGATCTTACCACGGTGATGTTGAAGGCGTAGAGAAGGTCAAAGGGCAACGCTGCGATCAGATCCACAAAGAACCAGGTGGTGCAGTAATGGATGTAGATGGATCGAGCGTCGTACACGACCTGACCACTCTGACTCACATAGGTGGTCCGGAAATTCAGGATTATATCTGGGAAGGAGCAGGAAAATGAAAAGTAAAGGAAAAACATGAAAAGAAAGAGAAAGAAAACATTCCAAAAGATTGGAAGATGATTGTAAGATGAGTACCTTCAGAGTAAGTCAAGTCAAGTTAAGTTATTAAGTTAAGCTAAGCTAAGTGAAGCTAGAATAAGATAAGGCTAAGTTAAGTTACATAAGTTAAGCTACGTTCAGCTAAGCTAAGCTAAACTAAGTTAGGATTGCATTAGGTAAACTAAGTGAAGTTAAATTAGGTTAAGATAGAATAAGATAAACTAAGTTTGTCTAGGTTAGATAAATTAAGTTAAGTTAGAATAAGATAAGCTCAGTTAAGTTAGATAAGGTAAATTTAGTTAGACAAGATAAGATAAAATCCAGCTAAGATATCATAAATTAAGTCAAATTAGGTTAAGTTAAACTGAACTAAGTTAAGTTGCATATGTTAAGTTAAGCTAGATAAGTTCAGTTTGGTAAGATAAGTTAAGATAGTTAGATTAAGTGAGCTAAATTAGGTTAAGTGAAATGGGATAATATAAAATAAATTAGGTAAAATTAAGTTAAGTTAGGTAGGTTTGGTTAAGTTTGATTAGATAAGTTAAAATAGAATAAATCAGTGCAAATTAAATTAATTTAGATAAGTTAAAGTAGAAAAGTTAAGTTAGATAAAATAATATGAAAAACACAAAACAGAAATTAAATTAATCAATTTAAGTCAGGACTTTCATAATGCTAAAGGAAACTCTTTTGCTAGATATTGCTCCGAAAACAAAATGACATAGAACTTGGTACCCAGGTACTTTAATTTTTAAGAAACATTGTAAAACTGGTGAGTGACTGATAGAGAACGAAAGAAAAATTGTTCACGTCAAAGATTCAAATAGCAAAAATCTGCAAATCCTTTAAAAAACAAACAAACAAACAACAACAAAAAAACTGTTGCAGCATTAATTAATGTATGAATAATGAAATGGTGAAATAATGTCAGTTATTTATTATTTTTATTTTACTTTATGCAAGTCATTAGTTTTAAAAAGCCATTCTATTTTTGAAAGCAGCTCTTTCTAGACCTTCACTGATAATCAGAAAACACAAGACTGAAATGGAAAAGCAGTATTTCTTTATTTCTTTATTTATTTATTTATTTATTTTTGCAGAATTAATGATCTCTGCTAATATATTTGACTTCATGTGTTTTTGTGCAGCGAGAAGCCGAGCTCTCCTGCTGCAGAATGGAGGACAAATTTGAATGATTCATGAGCAAGAACTTCACATTTACCATAAAGCTGACCTAATGACAGTAGCATGTGTTAGCAGGTGAGCTAATTCTGTATCGCCATCTGTCCCCAGACAAACTTGTTGAGAGACGTGAAGTCAACGAGACCTGTGACAGATGTGCTATCACACTTCGGAGGGGGAAAAAAAAAAAAAAAGGGGACGGAGCGAGAGAAATCTAATTATGATTCATAACCTGGGGCAACTGAGACGCCCTGAGTGGGCGAGAAAAGGTAGGAGGGAGTCATGTGTTAGCCATTGCCAGGGAAACGACAGCTGCACAGAGAAAATATATAACGTTGTTGTCTTTTCATAGCGCAGCTCGAGATGCTTCAACGCAAAGGTCAGCTGGTGTGCAATCAGCGCAGAAGATGTTAGTTTAAAATTATAGATCTGCAAGCCACCAATTATCTTCATGCAGAAGTTAGATAACAGCCTCCGACTGTCGGCAGGAAGATTTTAATCTATTTATTTAATGTTGTTCCGAGGTTGTGCAGCTACATGACTAAAGAAAATCCCCCTGACTACAACAATCGTATGACAGAACAGGAGTACATCCCTGGATTTCATTCATTAGGTTTACTATATTAAGAGATGTTCTGCCATTCTATGGACACTATGTTGTTGTTCTTTTTTCTTCAGAACGCCGTTCTTCACTGTCAGGACTATGCATTCACTGGGACAGTCCAGGCCAGGATTCAAGTCAGGACGCACACTTGTCCAGTCGTCACTTTTTTCTTCTGCACAAATTGTTGTGATTTTGTTCTTTGGATGGTTCTCATGGATTAATTCTCTCCTTCAAGCTTCTGCAGACTGGGAGTCATCTTGTCAGACAGTATTTTGGTTCATCCACAGATATTCATGGTGCATCTATGAGGTGTGTCAGAAAAGTTCCAGGACTGGTGTTACAAAAGATATATTTCAAATGACAGACTACGACTTTTCCCTTTCAGGCGATCAACCAGCACGTCTACAAAGAGATCCTGCAGCGTTTGCTTTGTTCAGAAGAGGCGAGAGTTGTGTCAGGACGAGTCGTGGCTGCTTCACCATGACAACACGCCTGCTCACAATGCCCTGAGCATCCCACAGTTCCTGGCTGAGAAGAACATCGCCGTGCTGGAGAAACCTCCCTACTCACCCCACCTGGCTCCGTGGGATTGTTTCCTCTTCCCCAAGCTCAAGGGGGTCATCAAGGGATTTAGAAGACGTGGACGACATCAGACAACAGACAACAGAGCTGAGGAGGATCCTGGAAGAATCCTTCCAGTAGTGCATGGCGGCGTGAAAGAGAGCGCTGGGACAGTGTGTTAGACTCCAGGAAGATTACTTGGAAGGGAAAAACTTGTAGTTTGGATTTGAAATATATCGTGTGTGACACCAGTCCTGGAACTTTTCTGACACACCTCGTATAAATGTAATCTTCCCAACACCTTTTCCACTCATGCAGCCCCATATCATGATACTGCCACCTCTGTGCTTCACTGTCAGGACGATGCATTCACTACATCTTCACTCCATAGTTCTGGTGTTTGCAGCTCATTTCAGAACCATGTTAATGCGTTAAGCTGACTGGAAATCACAGGTGTATTCACTTTTGTGCATTCAGTTTCTTATATTTTCCTTGCAAAGTATTTGTTTTTGATGACTTATAAAATGGATTTCCTGCTGTCCAACTTAGATATAATGCAGGCATTGAAACGTGATGGAGTTTTGAACCATTTGCCGTGTTCTCTCTCCTGCTGTATGCTGAATAATAAACAATAAAATCTGTAGAGGTGAGGTCACAGCCTCCCACTTTCCAGAGAACGATGTCCATCTGCTTTTTCAATCTTGTTTCAAGGCTTCACAGTCACTGAAAACATGCCCCCTGCCCACAGCGTCTTAATTAAACAACATACCGAGTATAAAGAGCATCTCCACCGCTATGTCACTGCCTATAGTGCTTCGACTGACAAGTGAGCGGCCATCGCTGCTTTCATCATGGCTGACGAAGCAGACATTGTAAGGCACAGTGACGGCGACGTAGAAGGTCGCCAGCAGGATCAGCCAGTCCCACAAGGCCTTGGAGACGCTGTAGTGCAGCAGGATGAAACGTGACTTCTTCACAGCTGCCACCTTGTACTCGGGGAGGGATGGTTTCTGGAACACGCTCTGAAAATATCACAAGATGTACCAAACTTAAATCTCCGATGCGTACAATGATGTCCTGGTTTTGTTTGCAGAACAGTCGACACAGTTGCGGTGATCATTTTTCAAAAGCGGGCGGTGCAATGCAGAGCGACTGTTCCACAAGTCTGTGCAACAGCAACATGAGAAAAAAACCTTCTTTAGAAACAACAAAAGTCAAAGTAAACTGGCTTAGATGAAACTCTACAAGGTGGAAATGCTCAGTTGTATTGTTGACTGTTTAGTTTGCTCATGATGCGTCTTCCAGCCTCTAAAAAACATCACGTAGACATGGTAACAAAGGTCAAACTAATTTTTTTAAGTATTTTTAGAGTCATTTTAACCTGCATGGACATCACATTTTGGGTTATATTACCACAGTAGTTAATTTTTAAATTTGTTATTTATTTATTTATTTTCTTTAAAGTATTTCTATATATTTTTTAAAAATATATTTTTATTTTCTTTATTTATTTATTTATTTTTGGCTATTTGATCAGATCAAATAGCAAAGAGAATTTTTTTTTTTTAAAAAGCATATCTAACAAGAGCTCAGGTCTTAAGAAGTTAATGTCACCTTGAAACCTCGAGAAACTCTGAATAGTTTAAAGATATGAAACCTATTTTGTAAATGTGCTCATCATGTCACATTTTGAACTGCTATATTTTCTCCTTCAGGCAATTTGCAAGTTTTTCATGGTGTTTGCAGAAACTGTAAAAATATGAGGTAGAAAAAAAAAAGGAAAAAGTGTTAATTGTGATAAACAGTGTCAGCGCTTGCCAGTCAGAATCCTTTTTATTGTCATTATGCATACACTTTCATACACGTGACAGATTTACAGGTGGAAGTCTCGGCTTTCAGCAGAAAGGAAAATGGCCTAAATAGACTTCTGAGAAAGTATAAACTCAAATATAAATGTAAGCATTTTTTAAAAGAAAAATGCAAGCACAGTGCAGTGTCCAGGTGTGTGAGGTAGCGGCTCACCTGTGTGCTGAGTGTGCTGTCTGCAGAGGAGTGTGTGAGTGTGTGTGTGTGTGTGTGTGTGTGTGAGTGTGCAGAGTGTGTGTCAGCGGGGGTGGGGTAATGAGAGGGGTGTCTGTGTGTCTTCCTAAAAAGACTGCAAATTGGTGTCAAATGCTCAACTAGGGTTTAGAATTAGTGCAGCAAGCTTTGATTCACTCTCTAAACCCCCAAAACACAGCGGCAGGTTTCAAAGACATGTTATCTTCAAAATTTTAAAAAAATGTCACCAGAGCCAGACACAGTGAAAACAGAATATATTGTCGGATTTTCTACTTTCCGACAGCCTTTGAACTAATCTTCTGTGATGTGCAGTGTCATGGTATACTTTATCTAATTCACTTTATTCTACATGTGACTTTAAAAAAAAAATCTGCAAAAACAGTTCACAGTAACCAGTTTCCGAAAAAAAAAAAAAAAATTCTGCCCTTCTTGGTGCAACTGAGAAGTTATGATTGATTCAGGTGCAACCGACAGTCACATGACAAAAATCCTGTGACTTTTTGGCTAAACCACAGTCAGTGTTTACGCAGACATGCTAATATGGAAAATAAATAAATTTAAATACTTAAATATCTACCGTAATTACAGCGGCCCTTTCCCCAGGTATTTTTGACAGCTGTGGACACTTGAAAAAAATGTTCTACAACTTTATTCCAGTTTTTTTGTTTTTGAAAATTAACTCCCATACTGCTCAAAAGACATTTCTGAGTTCTCTCTACATCTTCTTGTGGCATTGTTGCATATTTTTGTGTCCTGGCATCATTTTTGTCTCTTATATTTGTGTCTTTTGTTTCATTTTTTTGCATCTTTTAATGTCATTGAAGCATCTTCTTGTGTCTGTGTCATTATTTCCTGTTATTTTTGCATCTTTTTATGTCATATTTGTGTCTCTTTGTGACGATGTAACTGTGTCAGAAGACATTTCTCTCCTTCTAGCCATGGCTGTGCAGCTTCTACAGAGGTACAGGAATTTATGTTGCACTGAAAAATGAGGGAAAAATGTGATCGGAGCAAAGAAAATCCAGAAACTGCTTGGAGTTCAGAGAGTAAAACTATCTCCTATAATGCATTTAAACAGTAAATATCACAAAAGTTTAGCTAATGAGAGTGTGAACGCTATTCTTTTAAGGATCATTAACACTTAAATGTTTTGTGTTAAATTATCTTTAAGGACCTCATCTGGTTTAAAGGCAGTTTTTTGTGTGTAAAAAGACACAAAAATCATAACTGAGCTGTTCCACCATCAGTGTAGAGTCACATCGAAGCCGCAAAACTGTACATCTGATGCACAGAGATGAGTATTTTGGAGGTTAAACCAGCAGCTATAGAGGGGTTTTGCACTCACATCGGTCAGTTTCTTCTTTCCTCTTTTGCTAAACAGGCTGTTCAGGTGATGCAGAATCGTCCTGCTTCTCTCTCGGGCTTGAGAAAAGTGTGACCGGTTGGTTTTCCTGCTGTGGTGAGCAGCTTCTGACACACCTGTGAGCAAAATCATGATCGCCATGAAAGTACATCACTTAAAAATCATCATAATCGACAGAGTCTGGAAGAGCCGGGCCTCACCGTCTCCCTGAGCGTAGTGATGACTCTTCCCATAAGACTCGCTGACATCTTTGAAGGACAGCAGGAACAAAACCACTTCACCTTTCTCGTTTTTAATTGGCACAATATCCAAGAGGCACCAGAACGGATTTCCTGATTTCCAATTTAAATGGAGAAATGCCTTTTTAGATGAGATTTTGGACAAGATGTTTGAATTGCAGGTGTGAAGGGATGTTCTCACCGTTCTTCCGGTAGAAGCAGACCTCCCCCTGGTACTCCTGCTGGCCCTCCAGAGCTTTGTCCACCTGCTGGATCACGTTGTCGCTGGTCTCGGCTCCGTGCAGGAAGCTGCAGGTGCAGGTTTTCTGCATCACCTCGGTCCGAACGAAGCCGGTCAGCTCGCAGAACCCGTCAGAGCAGTAGACGATGGGGTAACCATAGCGACCCTGAGCGTTTCCCAGGAGGAAGTTACTGTCTGGGAGGAGAATGAAAGGAGGATGGAGGTGAAACTGCTGAAGGACTGATTGATGCCTCTTGGGTTATTCCATATGAAATCCATCAAATCAGAAAGAAGCTCCCTCAGAATCATCAGATTTTTTAAAAATACAATATATTTATTATATTTATTGAAGCCATGCAAAGTTTAACTTCATGCTATGGATGTTTTCAGACATACAGGTCCTTGAAATACATCGCTTTGTGCTTTTTTAAATCAACTTTTTCCATCATAACTTCATCAATACAGCAGATAAACATGAACACTGCAACCAAATCAATTGAACATCCATCCAGGTGTCGCAATCTATAGACTAAACCTGTTTTTTGTTAATCTATAACCAGCTTTCAGCATCAGTATTATGGGATACATCATAGTTTCATGTCACAAAGATGCTAAAAATGTCACTAAATGACAAAAATGAGCCACAGAGCAAGAAAAACAAGGCACAAAAATCACTCAAACCATGATAAATGAGGTACGAAACGCCAACAACCAGACAAAACATAACTATTTCTATGACCGACCTTGGAACATCCATATTATGGGAAGTAATTGCAGGAGTTACATATCTGACATAGCGTCGTAGAAACAAGCATTGGTATCCTGGATGTGTTTCTGTTTTCTAACAATTCACCTTTAAAAAAATGCATTTTGAGTAAACTTTCAAGGCTCATGTCAGCATGTGTGATGGTGGTTGGTCAGAACAGGTTATAGTGAATGAAAGGCCTGATTTCTACCTACATCTGATACAAGATCATCTTCTAGACATGATTCACTCTGTGGAAAAATAGTTTTCTTATGAAGTTATACTTTAACACTCGTGAATGTATGGTGGTTGTTAATACTTAGAGGAAAAATGAGCAAAAACACAGCTTTAGTGTTTAGATTGTGACACCTGGATGGATGTAGAACTGATTAGGTTACAGGATTTAACAGAACTCTAATGTGTGTTTCAGCCCTGAATATCTCATGTGTCTATCTGCTGTACTGATGAAGTTATGAGGCTCAGACATGATGGAAAAAGTAATCATGAATTTCCACTGACCTCTATGAACTTGTCTGTATCTGAAAATATTCATAGTATGAAGCTACGACTTTTCGTGGCTTCTTTAAATATAATAAATACATTATACATTCTGAGGGCGTCAGGTTTGGATTGACCTTCTTTATCTTTGTCCATTCACCCGTCGAGCGTCACTCCACATGTCACAAACAGAAAACTTCTTTTTCACATCTAAGTTTTTTCTGAGCCCTCCACCGGTCTGTGTGCATCACAGAGGACTTTGAAGTTTGCTGCTGCTGCTGCTGCTGTGGATGAAGTCTGAGGCTCTGCAGGGAACCAGGACCTCAGTCAGACTCTGGACCTTAATTATCATGTGGACCATGTTTTCCTGCTGCCACCAGTCTGCAGGAGGTTTCAGTATTTACACATCAAAACATGTTTGGATGATTATCTCTGCTGCGGCATTATGCATTCACTAGACCCCTAATCTTCACCCTAAACTAAACCTGATTCTAACCTCAAAACCAAGTCTAAACCCCTGAGAGCAGACCTTAAAGAGTGTCCTCACAAATGAATATATGAACACACACACACATTTTTTTTCCTTTTGCATTAAACAAGGTTGCTGAAGGTCTTTTAAAATATGTTGTTTTTTACTTTTACAGCAAAAAATTTGATTTATTTTGGAAGAATTGTACAAATTTTTCCTCATACTTCCAGTAATTGCTTTTTTTAGGATGCCAAATTAATGCAGTCTGATTCCTCATTAAATTCATGAAGGTCACCATGTTCCGTTTTGAGTGTTTTGGAGCGATTCGACTTTATTTTTCTTCGACAGTTTGTCTATTTATTGTAAATCAGTGAAGTTAGAACCATGAACCTGAGAGTTTAGAGCACTGTAGCTGAGAAAAACACATGCAAATAATAAAAAAGGAAGTAAATGCAAACAAGCTAAGAACATACCAGATCTACAACATCTAAAACATAAAAAATGGAAATAAAATGATGCAAATGCAACAAACACACCAAAATAGGTCAACAGGAAGTCTGCAAGTAGGACTACGATGGAAATGGTTCCTGTGTGATAACACAAGATCGTTATTAATGAAGTTGCAGAAGTCAGTTATGTGCTTTAAAAAGTAGTTAAAATGTGAGTTTTATTCATAGTAGATTTGTGCCGTTAACCTGCAGTGTTTGTGTTTAGCTGCATTTTCTCTATTGTGTATTTTCCTACTGTTGGACGTGTGGTATTCAATAACGGAAGATGTTTTATTCATTCTAAAAGAAATGTTTTGGTGGTAAAAAATGTAATACTGTAACATTTAAAACTTGTAAAATCTTGGTTTGGAACTGCTTTTGGACTGGTTTTAGTCTTGGCTCTGGAATGTGTCTGGATTTGGTTTTGGACTGGTTTTGGATTTGGTTTTTAAACTGGTTTAAGGTTGCCTTTTGGACTGTTTTGAAACTGCTTTTGGACTGTTTTTAGACCAGTGTTGGATTAGTTTCTGGAATGGTTGTGGACTGGTTTTAGATTTGGTTTTGGACTGGTTTTGGGATTGTTTGAAATTTGTTTTTTCACTGGGTTTAGACCAGTTTTGGACTGGTTTTAGATTTGGTTTTGAAATGTTTATAGATGTGCTTTTGGACCAGTTTTGGACTAGTTTTAAACTGGTTTCAGACTACTTTGGGGACTGTTTTGGACTTTATTTTGGATGGGTTTTAAGATGGTCTTGGACAGGTTTTGGACTGGTTTTAGAATGGTTTTAAAAGTTCTTTTGGACTGTTCTCAAAGCTTTGTTTTGGACCAGTTGTGAAATGGTTTATGGACTTGGGCTGTCTTGGAACTGGTTTGGTTGTTGGCTGATTTTTGTACTTTGAGGGACTGTAACTCTGAAATTATTCACAGTATGAAAGTAAAACTTCACACGGCTTCATTAAATACTGAACTTATTGTCTAGAAAAACATCAGCTGAGTGTGAGTGGAATCCATTCACCCTTCGTGGAGCCATTTTATCCATTTTGACAAGCTGTTCTCAGAAATACAGCGGCCTCCCGCATTTATTCAGCTCCCTTCGAGCTGCAGAGTGATTTTAAAGGGTAACTGATATGTGGTCGTGTCCTCTCAGCTCTATTGTGAAGAGGAACCAACAGCACACACGTCTTTTCCATTCACCCACTAATGCGTGTCTGCTTTCAGCCGGTTAACCGTTCAATACTTAGACAAATAAACCGAGTCTATTGAAAGCGTCGTCTTTCATTCATTCACTCGGTCGGCCTCTTTGAATGTTTGAATGTGAGCAAATTAGATTTAAAAGATTGTTTGCAGGTAAAACTCTATAATGATGAGGCTGAGCGGCCGGTTCTAATGAGGCTTTGAGTCTCTGCCTGCAGCGAGCAGAGTAAACACAGCGATAATACCAGCCTTTATTCTGATCCCACGTTCACCTGATGTGTTTTAAACACTTTTTTCGAACCAAGAAATAATTAGAGGGTGTTAACGAAGTGCTTGTTCCGTGAGAAAAAAAAAGACCTGTTATTAGTGATGTGTGGATGATTTCTACCTGACATGTGTGTGTGCAGTTTAATCGCACATGAAGCTAAATTAAGATCCTTTCCACACTTGTGTTGCCATGGCAATCTGTGCAGAAGAAAAATAAAACATATGGTAATGCTTCCCCTCGCTTCTACGGGGTTACCAAGACACCGTGGCCTCTAAAAGCACAGATAGTCAATGATGGACGCGCAGCATCGGCCTGAATCAAATTTATACTCGACGCAGGTTTTCTTCAGATTGCAGACCTTCTATTAACTGGTGGCCCGGAGTCAGAAGTTCATCTGTATTTATGCTAAATTGTTCTGATTCATGGATAAAAGTGTAATCTTGGTGAGTCCCCCCCCTCCATCAGGTCCTGCCTGTTTCCTCCCTCGGCCTGTTTCCATGGCTTTGTTTTATTCTGTGAGGACAAGAAAGAACCCAACAAGCAGGGAACGTTTTAGATTGTTTTTAGGTTTGTTTGGGTTTTGTACCAAGTTTTAGACTTAGCTTTAGGTGTGTTTTGGACTGGTTTGGTTCTTACTTTCAGACTGGTTTTGGACTGGTTTTAGATGTGTTTTGGACTGGTTTTGTACTTAGCTTTAGACTTGCTTGGTTTTAGACTGACTTGGTTTTAGACTTGGTTTTGCCCTGTGTTTTGGACTGTTTTTAGAAGTGATGTTGGATTGGTTTTAGACTGGTTTTATGTTTGTTTAGGACTAGTTTGGCCTGGTTTTGAACCCGCTTCTAGACTTGATTTTAGACGTGTTGTGGACTGGTTTTGTACTTACTTTTAGACTTGTGTTGTAGTGACTTTGTCCTTAGTTTTAGACCTTTTTTTAGACTGGTTTTGGATTGTTTTTAGGCGTAACTTTGTGTTGGTTTTAGATTTGGTTTTGTTCTTAGTTTCAAACTCAGTATTAGACTGGTTTTCTGTTTGTTTGAGACTGGTGTTAGACTGGTTCAGGACTTAGTTTAGGACTTGGTTTTATTCTTGTTTTGGAGCAGTTTTGTTCCTACTTTTAGACTTGGATTTAGACTTGGTTTTGCACTGTTTTTAGAAGTGATATTGGATTAGTGTTAGACTGGTTTTATGTTTGTTTGGGACTGTTTTTGGTCTGGTTTTGAACCCAGTTTTAGACTTGATTGTAGACGTGTTTTGGACTGGTTTTGTACTTACTTTTAGACTTGTGTTGTGCTGATTTTAACCTTAGTTTTAAACCTGGTTTTGGACTGATTTGGTTTGGAACTTAGTTTCAAACTCAGTATGAGACTGGTTTTCTGTTTGTTTGGGACTGGTGTTGGACTGGTTCAGGACTTAGTTTAGGCCTTGATTTTATTCTTGCTTTGGAGAAGTTTTGTACTTTCTTTTAGATTTGGTTTTAGACTTTGGTCATGGACTTGGTTTCAGACTGTTTTCAGACATGATTTTGGACTGGTTTTAGTTTAAGACTGTTTTTTCACTGTTATTCAAATTTTTATTTTGTTACCTTTTTTGTACTTGCTATATAAACTGTGATGCACAAATAAAGTTATCACCATCATCATGACATAAAGTACGCACATGGACATGTTAACAAGGTAGAAGAAAAATCGACTAAGACGTGTTGAGTAAAGTGATTTTGGTAAAACATTGTGATTTTAAGCTGCGTAAGTCATCAGAAAGGTTTATAATCTGATGGTTCTTGTTTATGTATAGTTTCTGGTTCTAATAAATAGTGTATACTGACCATTTTAAAAGAAAAACATGCCTTTCACAGGTTAATACTGCCTTTAGATGTCATTATTTTACTACATTTTGCTGCATTGAAGGACTGAAACCTCGGATACCGTCTGATTATCCTGCATCTCTCGCCATAATTCATTTCAATGGATCTCCCTGCTCTCATAAAGGCTCGACACCTCCACTCTTTTCCAGCATCGTGTCTTCAAAAGGCTTCGCTACATACAAATTCCTTCAGTTCAGTCGAGACAGATGCGAGCTGCTCCTCAGTCTTGTCAGTTGGCCCTTTCACCTCCCACTCAGCTTCTCGGTCAGTCCGCCCGCCCACACATCTGATTAGGAGGTAAAGAACATGTCCGCCGCCTCCATGTGTGTACACGCAGTGTTTGTGTAAAGCAGCTCAGAGAAGAGGATGACGGTTTGCAGACTGAGATAATTTGTGAGGTTGCAGCACAGTGTGACCCAAACACTCGCCTTCACACCTTCATCGTGTTCTGTGAAGAGAAAGTCTAGAACCCGCTGAGGTCTTTGTGCTCCGCAGGGACTCTGAGCCGCGGCAACACAATCAGACCAAACAGGACAGCGAGGATCCAGATGGAAAAATGGTCTTTAAAAAAAAAAAAAAAAGAAAGACAAGAATAATGCCACAGCAAAGTCCAGCATGTGTGTTTATGAGATCCAAGTGCATCTGTGATACTAGACACACTTTGGTGCAGTATTCTTAATGCTAAAGGAGTTTGTGGAGCTATACTGACACCAGTTTTTGATTTTATGTGCAATATTTCATTCAGTTTCATGTGCAATATTATGACGTGTAATATTTCAACGACGTGGAGTATTTCATCATCATGTGTATTGCTTCAATTTTATGGGCATTTATTCATTTTCATGTGCAATATTTGATTTTAATGTGCAGTATTTTAATTCAATGGGCAATATTTTATATTTACTTTCATGTGCAGTACTTTAGTTTCACATGCAATATTCATTATCATGTGTAATATTTAGATTTTCTGTGCAGTTTTTCAGTTTCATGTGAAATAATTAAGTTTACTGTGCAACATTTAATTATCTTTTATTGTTGTTAACTACTTCATTGCCAGTAATAGTTCTGATTTTTCTATTCCAGTCGTATTTTAGCCTTCCTATTTTAATTTTTTATCATAGATTTTGATTTTTTAGTCATGTATTTTCAGTGTATCTTATTGTTTTTCTATTAGTTACTGCATTTATTCTTATGAAGTTTCTTAACAAAATCATCTCAAATGATCACAAATCAAGCTTGAAGATGGAGACGTGTTATGTCAATATAGAAATACATCCATCCATTATCTATACACCGCTTAATCCTCACTAGGGTCATGGGGGGCTGGAGACTATCCCAGCTGACTCAGGGTGAAGGCAGGGGACACCCTGGACAGGTCACCAGTCTATCACAGGGCTACACTTAGAGACAGACAACCAAGCACACTCACATTCACACTTACAGACAATTTAGAATCACCAATTAACCTCAACATGTTTTTGGACTGTGTGGGAGAAAGACGGAAAACCTGGAGAGAACCCACGCTGCACGGGGAGAACATGCAAACTCCACAGAAAGATCCTGGGTGTCCTCACCAGGACGTGAACCAGCAACTTTATAGCTGCGAGGCAACGACGCTAACCACCGAGCCACCTTGCAGCCCCAATATAGAAATATATAAACCAAATCAAACCCCTCATGGAAGATATTAGACACAGAGTTTGTCTTTGTGAGAAATCTGCAGTTGCACAAATGATCAATCTGCAAATAAGAACATAAAGCACATGGGCGGTACAGATGTGAAGCCGATGTGTGGAGATTTTAAAAGTGTCAGAATTTTGATGCATCACTTATAAACTGTAAAAATACGATGCTAAAATAGACAATTAGGGAAAATCTTGAATTGTTGTGAGTGATTTATCAAACTACTTGCAGAGAGTTTAATTAACAAGTTGTTCTCTAATAGTTATTGGTATTATTCTGAAGCTGTGGCGCATTTTCACAAGAATAAATGAGATAGTCTTTTATTAATCCCACAGTGGGGAAATCTGCAGTGTTGCAGCAGCAAATGGGAGCAGTACAAACATGTCAAGATCAGTTGAAAATCTAAATAAACAAGAATTATACATAAATACTGTTGATATTGTACATATTCCTCTATATCTAAACATTGAACAGATTCATCCACAAGTAGAAAATGCTGGAAAAATCTTGGCAATATCAATATTTCTTCAGAGGAACTTTGGTATTTTCCTTCCTTCATCTGCATATTTAAACCCTTTAAGAGCAACTGATCTGTTTCCAGCAGCAACAAAAAGCCTATTTTCACTAAACTATTATCATTTTGTGGCACCTTAACCCACGTAAGGGATGTGCAAAGCAAGTATTAAGGTCGGGAAAAGACCCACAGCTTTCGTAACGTTCTGTTCTGCCACAAAATGAGAATCCTGAGTCTTTTCAAGCCCCATAATAACAAGGAAAGACGTTAAACATGCAGAGAGGGCGTTTCTAATTTAAATCTTCATTTTGCAGCCGAAGGATTTGATTCAGCCATTTTGTTGCTTGTTTGAAAGAAAAGCCTCGGCTGGAAATTGCATGAATCTCATCAGTGACAGTAGCACGGCGGCTCAACAAGTGTCTGCTCAGGTCCGATGTATTCTGCAGCCCAGTAATTGGGGTTTATCAGCCAGAGTCTGAACTGGGTTACAGAAACGCTGCAGGGCTGAAATAAGAAACAGGGAAGCTCAGCTGGAGGAGCTGCGTCCTTCACGCTGAGACTAAACTATTTGCAGGGACATCATTTAATATTTTTAATGGGTCTCCCTGGAGAGAGAAAACTGAATAGAAAAAACTACAGGAAGAAAAAAAAAAGGGTGAAAAACTGGCTGCAAAACAAGATGTTAAAAAATGATGGAAAACTGAGCATCAAAAACTGTGAAAATAACGACTAATATCTGTAAAAGTATAACACCTTTAGCTGGAAACAGTGTAGCTTGTAAGAACAAAAACTATTCATAAAAACACTGATTTACAGTTTTCTTTTTAAAACCATTAATATGCAAATTAGCTTTTTTTCCCCTGTGATTTAACAAAACAGGGGAGATCTGTAATATAACAGTTAAAAAATATGTTCACTATTTTTCACCTTTAATTTACAAAATGTTTCTTTCAAATGATGGCAAATAACTGCAAATTAGAAATATTTTTATTTATTACTAATTATAAAAACACAGATTTTTAGGGAAAATCTATAAAAAATAACAGTTAAATATAAATAAATATTCCTTCAAATAAGGGCAAATACTACTACTACTACTACTACTACTAATAACAATAATAATAATAATAATAATAAGAATAACAATAATAAGAAATTTTATCCGTATGGTGCTTTTCAAAGACTCAAAGACACAACTAATACAAAGCAGACTACGCAGAGATACAAGTAAGCAGATAAAAACAACACAAGATATCATGATAAAGGTTTAAGTGAGAAAAGCAGAGTGAAACAGGTGAGTTGTAGTTTGGATTTGAAAGTTATTAGGTCTGTGGTTTTGTATATTAACCTTTTATCTGGTTTGAATAAAGCAAAATGGTGCAATTTTATGCTCAAACATTGTAAAAGTATGAATTCATATTTGTAAAATGCAGATTGTTGATGTGGGTTTTGGCCCATTTTTAATTTTTATGCTTAACATTAATACATTTTTTCTGTGATTTTCTACTTATTATTTGTAATTGAACAAAACAGGGAGAATCTGTAAAATAACAGTTTAAAGAATTATTTTCCATTTTTCAATTCTTCATATATGTTTTTTTTTTGGTGTGTGTAGTTTTTTCAAATAAAGACACACATGTGAATGAACTTTTTTCCTTTTTTCTGATCTCTAAACATTGTTATTTACAGTCAGTTTTTGTAAAACACAGACTACAGATGTTTGATGTGGATCTCATTAAGAGTTATGAGCATTTTTCTCATTTCTTTTTTCACAGTAAACAGATAAATTAATGTTGTTTTATTAGTTATTATCTGTAATTTAACTAAGCATGAAAAATATCTACAATAACTGCGACACAAAAAAATACCCCCTTAATTTCTAAAACTGTAATCTGTACTGGATGTTTTTTTTAATCTGTCACAGAAAGCTTCACTCCTGAACCTGCAGACTCACCGTTTTGTCAACATTCTGAGTAAAATCTGAATCTCTCCTCCCAGAAATACTCACGAGTGCCGTCGAAGTGGTTGGCGATGGAGTCCAGGAAGGTGTTCTGTGGCGCGAGGAGACCTTTCATCACCGGCATCTTTACGGATTTTAAAAGAAAAGCTCCACTAGTTCCTCACGGAGCAGCTGACAGAGACGCTGATGAAGCTGGCATCACAGAGGAACTCGTCCTCGCTCGCAGGTTGTTTTTTTTCTTCTAGTTTTCTGGAGATCCTCTCTGAGCTCTGCAGGCGTTCGGTCTCTCACTAAAGTCTGATCGGTGGAACTCGTCTCACCGTGCTTCCTGCTTCTCTCCTCCCTCCTCTTTGTACTGAAGCCTGATCCATCCCCCTTTTCCTCCTCACACTGGATTCATTCCACATCTCTCCTCTCTCTCAGACACAACCTGGATCCTCCTGCTTCACATTTCCCCTGAGAAGTTGTTAGAAATCACTTTCTGTCTCTGTCTATTCATGAAGATCCTCGATGGGAGCTTCAGGAACACTTTTGCTGCAGATTCTGTTCTGGCAGGAAGATGTTGTACAGGTGATGAGATTCTTCAAGGTCTCTAAAGAGGTCTTTTTTCTTTTCATCAGACCTTCTATGGACACAGAGATCAAAGGTCAGCGTGAACAAACACAGACCCTGACTGCTCTGCTTCAGCTACTTTACAGGATTACATCATGGAGCCCAGGCTGAGCACGATGAAACTGGACAACCTGCATCTAAAATATAAGAAAATTCAGGAGTTTACACCAGATGAGTTTTTATGGAGCTACAACAGGGACTGTGTTAGTTGTCACTGAAAAAGAAATAGTCCTTGAAACATTTGTTTTCTTTATGTATACTTTCAATGACAATTTTTTAAATTTTTTTAAAATGATTTTTAAAGTGTCTCCATTTGGGGTGGAGGGGAGGAGCCTGAGGGGGCGGGGCAAGTCGTGCATTATTTACAGATCATTTGTATATAAAGGAGCGTTGACTGCTGGTCGATTAGTTTTTGCACCAAGAAAATTTTGCTTCTTCCTGGTTGACATCTTGAATTTTTGGAGCCAGAGATGAAAAAAAAAGATGCACTCCTTGCCCCTCCCCTCAGACTCCTCCCCTCCACGCCAAAAGAGAGACAGAAAGTTGTCACCATCCATCATCTATACACCACTTAATCCTCACTAGGGTCATGGGGGGCTGGAGTCTATCCCAGCTGACTCAGGGTGAAGGCAGGGGACACCCTGGACAGGTCACCAGTCTATCACAGGGCTACACTTAGAGACAGACAACCAAGCACACTCACATTCACACCTACGGACAATTTAGAATCACCAATTAACCTCCTGTGTGGGAGGAAGCTGGAGAACCTGGAGAGAACCCACGCTGCACGGGGAGAACATGCAAACTCCACGCAGAAAGATCCTCACCAGGACGTGAACCAGCAACCTTCTAGCTGTGAGGCTACGATGCTAACCACTGTTCCACCTTGCAGCTTCACTTGTCCAATATTACAGATTCTAAATCAATGACATGATGAGAAATAACAGTGAATGTTTCAGGTTTTTATCTTCAGTAGTTCTTCAGATATTGTTCTTCAAACAGGCTCAGATTTTAATGTTTGACATGTGAAGCCAAAATTTTACAGATATCTAATAAATATCTAGATTTCATCCAAAAGCATTTTCAGGCAAATCAGACGTGGTCCAGTAGATGAATCCACATGTTTCATTAAATCAACAGAAATTCAGCGTCAGCGTCCTGATAAGAAAATCAGATGCTCTTTAGTCAACCAAGAGACGGCCTTCAGCTAGTTTCAGAGTGTCGCCCAAGAGTGACCAAACTGAGCAAGAGAAGAGGAGGAAACCTGACAATGTGTTTAAAAGGAGACTTATCTGAACCAGAATCCAACAAAGACGCAGACGTCCACAAGTTTCAGCCAAACAGATAGTCGATTGAGTTGAACAAATATCTGCTGCTGAGATCCGCTCCGGTGTCCCTTATTGTACAGGAAGTTGATAAAAATCCACCATCCTAAGCTGCTCTGGTTACTTGTGAAGCAGAGATGACCAGAAACTCCATGAAGCTCCTCGTTTTTGTCTGCAGCTCCAACTCTGGTCTCCTTCACGCTGCTTCTGTTCAGCTCACAGGTGTTTCTGATTTAACTCCTCCCTTGTTGTCCACGTAGAAAAAAAAAAAGATTTCTTCTGTGCATTTTCTTTACTTTTTCTGCTGCAGCGGTCTGTTGAGGTACACTGTAAAAAATAACAGTGAAAACAGCAGCAACATCTTAAAGATTTAAATACAGCTAGCAGAGTAATTTTACAGTTTCATGTTGTCAAAGGACAAATTAATATTTCTAAAAGTACAGTTGACATGTAAATTAAGAGTTTGGTGACTTTACTATAATGAATGGAAAAAAACAAAACAAAAACTTTATTTATCCCAGAAGGGAAATTCAATAATATATAATTATCTTTAATTTGACAAAACAGGAAAAATCTGTAAAGTTAAAAAGATTGTTTACAATTTTTAAATTCTTATTGTCCAGATGCTTTCTTTAAAATTGGGGCAAATAATTGTACATTTTATTATAAAAATTTAAATACATACATTTTCTGGACAAACACTGTAAATGAACATATTTCTATTTGTAAAACTGCAGACTTTTCATGTACACAATATGAACAGTTTGGCCTTTTCTTTGACAGTCAACATGTAAATTCATACTTTTGTCTGTGATTTTACTAATTATTATTTGCAACTGAACAAAACAAGGAAAATCTGTAAAAAAAAAAAAAATAAATAAAAAAAACCCAACTAACTCAGCTGTGATAAACGGTCACATCACAATAACTCAGTGACTACTCGGCTAAACTGGGCTGCAAGGTGGCTCAGTGGTTAGCACTGTTGCCTCGCAGCAAGAAGGTCACCTGTTCACGTCCTGGTGAGGACACCCGGGATCTTTCTGCGTGGAGTTTGCATGTTCTCCCCGTGCAGCGTAGGTTCTCTCTGGGTTCTCCAGGTTCCTCCCACACAGTCCAAAAACATGTTGAGGTTAATTGGTGATTCTAAATTGTCCGTAGGTGTGAATGTGAGTGTGCTTGGTTGTCTGTCTCTAAGTGTAGCCCTGTGATAGACTGGTGACCTGTCCAGGGTGTCCCCTGCCTTCACCCTGAGTCAGCTGGGATAGACTCCAGCCCCCCGTGACCCTAATGAGGATTAAGCGGTGTATAGATGATGGATGGATGGATGGACTCGGCTAAACTGCAGGTTGTGTTAAACTGCTGTGTTTTTGTAAGTAAAAGAGTGAACACACGTCGTCTTAAAGCTTTTTTATTACATCACAAATCCATTTACATTTATGTACAGAGTCTTCTTCAGGTTCTCACACTCACAGTTCAAAGAAAATCACTAAAATTGTTTCTACATGAGTAAAAATTGTACATTTTTTGCAATAACGGTGTGATTTCTCAACTCAAATCTCAATTTGAAGTCCCAGTAAACTTGCTTTCACACAGGTAAAGGCGTGGTGACGCTGGTTCTGGTCCGTTCCACCCAGTCCTCGGTTCTTTTCCCCATGGTGAGGATCCCTGCCGCCTGGTTCCTGGAGACCTGCAGCAGCTGGTGGAGGCGGTTCTGCAGCCGGTGCTCGTCCTCGGCCCGTTTGCCCAGAGTCAGGATCCCGGCCGAGGCGTCTCCGCTCAGGGTTCCACCGAGGCCTTTGGTTCCGGAGCGACACAGCAGAACGTAGAGGCGACACGAGCGACTGGGCTGCCTGCAGCACTCGGACACGCTGTGAGCGTCGCAGGTCAGCTGGGACAGCAGCAGCATCAGCACCAGAACCAGGACTTTCTGCTCAGGGACGGATTAGATTCAGAATATGACCTTCTTTTTGCAATTTTACTAGATATCATCTGTAATTTAACAAAACTGGGAAAATCTGTAACAGTTTACAGAATTTATTGGCATTTTTCAGCCGTAGATGTCTGAAAAATGTAAAAAAAAATAAAATAAAATAAAATAAAAAAAAGTCCAGTAAAGATTGTAAAAGAACAAATTACTATTTGTAAAAACAGAGATAATTGGTAAAAGTTTAAGTCTTTTTTTTTTTTAGCAGTCTACAAGTAAATTAATACTTCACTACTGCTTCAATATTTTGAATATTATTTTTTAATATGTTCAATTTTGATGTTCAACTGTACTGTACTAAATTGTAAATAAATAAATAAATAAAATTTAATCAGGCAGCAAAGGTGCCAGAAAAAAAGGGTTTAAAAGAAATGCTAAAAAAAAAAGTAATATTCAAAAACTGCAAAAGAAAAAATTGTGACAATATTGGCAAATATCTGTAAAATAATTATATATTTAAGCTCATTTAAATATATTTTATGGATAAACATTGCGAAAGAATTAAATGCTGTTTGTAAAAATATACATTTCTGATTTAACTAATTAAGATTGAATTAAAAGTAAAATACCACCTTTTTACTATGATTTACAAAAACTCAGTTAACATGTAAATTGTTGTTTTTTTTTTTTTTGAAATATAATTTTTCTAGATGTTATCTGCAATTGAACAGAATTGGGAAAATCTGAAAAATTACAATTAAAAAATTATTCATTGTATTTAAATTCTTTAGAAAAATGATTTTTCTTTCAATTATTGGCAAATTTCTAATAAAAAATAATAAAAAAATGCTAATTTGAAGACAGTAAAAGTTGTGAAATTAAAAAAAAATGTAAATCAAAAATAAATTAACATTATTTTTCTGTGAGCGTTTACTAGTTATCACATATTTCAAAGACCTCAAAACATTTCTGTTGAAATACAGATGTTTATATGTGGAGAATTCTGCCCTGCATTTTCTCTTTTCTTTCTTTTCTTACAGTTTACATGTAAATGAATACTGTTTTTCCATCAGTTTATGAGATATTATCTCTAATTCAACAAAAAGTTTTCCTTAAAACAATGACAAACACATCATATACAATATGATGAACAGAGAGTTCAGGTAGAAGCTGTTAAAAATGTTTGTTTTTTACAGTGTATGTCAGAATCAAAGAAGTGAAGCAGCAAAGTGTTTTTCAGTCAATCTTGGTAAAGCTAAAAAAAAAACTATAAATGTCAAACAGAAGTAAAGTAAACGGGTCTCACCCTGTTGGACGTGTCCATCCCGGCAGCGTTCCGGATGTTGGAGCCGAACCACATCATCATCTTCTGGATCCTGGAAACTGGACTCATCTGATCTCCCCGATGGAACAACAGCCGTCTTTTATATCGCTCTGCGTCGTTCCACACCTTCCACCTCTGGACGTCATTCAGGCCCAACAACACAAACACGACACAAACCCGCTAATTCTCTTGTTGCATTTGCTCATTTGATGTTTGCTGTCAGGTCATTAATTAGCCTGCCGTTGCAGATCATCTCCAAGGCTTCTGTGCGGACTCCTGACCAAGCACAGGTATGTCTTTGTGGCCGCATTGCCCGCGCTTTATTAAGAAATACCGTTACCATGAGCGGGGAGAGACACAAGTCAATTAGCTAATGTGTCCGGCGAGTTTTTAAAAGATCACACGACGTATAACAAACCCTCTGTGATGGCCTTTCTCAGGTCTAATGACAAGCTGACAAAAGGCCATGCTAATGAGCTCCTGTGGGCTTTGTTCTCTCAGATGCCAAACTGACACATCAGGAACACTTTGTATGTTTTCTGTTTATCAGAGTATTACACGGCTGGAAAAAGATCCCAAAAACTTCCAAAAACGAAGGCCACGATGAACTGTGGCCACGTTATCTGCTTTAAAATCCTCGAAAACTCGCAAAATCGGGAGAAAACTTGAGGCTTTTTCTTACTATCTGTTGCCATCTTATGGGCAACAAGCAGCACTGCTCTATATAGACGTTCATAGTCATATAAATGGTAGTTCACTGAGAAATCTTCTAAGATCAGGAGGATTAATGGTGCAAAACAGGGCCTCAAAAGCATATATTTAAATATATTTAATAGGAAGGAATACAGACCTGTGCAATGTCACCTAAATGTCAAATGATTCAAACTTACAGTGATTGCATCACTTCCAGGTTGACCATTTACTATTTGCGGTGATGTAAAATTTAAAAAATAACAGTTTAAACGTACTATTTTAAAAATTCAGGCCCCACAGTAGGAACTCAATGCACCTAAAGTCAGTATACCTTTCATTACTCAGATCTAAATCCCCCTTTTTTTGTTATTACTATTTGTATATCCACCTTTGTGTCCGATGACAGACTCAGTCCTTCATGTCTGTGGAGATTCTCAGTCATCCAGGTCATGGTTAATCTCATGGATTAATCGTAGCAACTGGATTTGCTTGAGTTCCTTGAAGACCTCTCATCCAAGAGCAGTTCTGACTGACTAGTTGGGAGTTTCAGATACTTGAGTTTCAATTTCAGCTACAAACCTCAGCAACAAACCTCCAGCTGAAACCGAAACTCAGGTGTTAATGGCTCCTTAAGTATATAAGGATCTGGAACTCCCAACTAGTCAGTCAGAACTGATGAAGCCGGGACGATGCATTCACTGTGGTCAGGTTCACACTAAACATGCTGGACTCCATCTGAGCCCAATCTTCATCGAACCAAAGAACATCCTTCCAGTGTTCACCTGGCTTCTTTCTCTCTCGCAGTTTTGTACCCAACAACTAGCAAGAGGCTGATGTTCTAAAGTGTCCCTCACACTGCCTGAGCTCCACAGAAACTCTCGTTTCCATTGGTAACCTCTGATGAAATCAAAAGCAGCTGCCTTCTGTTTTTCACAGCTAGATTGTGAAAGTAGTTCACTCTGTGGAGTCATTTTGGGATGACGACCACTGCAGCTCTGATTATTCTTCATAT
>NW_007578107.1:120797-122556 GCF_000690725.1 Stegastes partitus | reverse complement strand
TAACTGAATCATTTAACATGTCAGTGATACCACACGGGGGTGTATTTACTTCCTTTCATTTCCCCATTTAGGCGTCATTATCAAGGATCAATGAAGGAGCGGAGACGAGATAAACAATGAAGCCAGTTTTAATGGGCCACTTAAAGGAGCTCTTACAGAATCCACTTTGAAGTGAAACACATGTCAGGTTGTGGTTTTGACCCCGGTGTTGTGGCGTTTAAACCCCCTCGCCCCACATGCACTGGTCGTCCTGATCCGCACCGCAGGACGACAGGTGTCAAATCACTGTATATGTGGAAGTAATGTTAAAAAAAGAATATCAATAAAACTAACAACAATAATTATATCTGTAATATCTGAGAATTATTATTATAGCAATATATGTTCCCTTCGTACATTTTACATACAAGTTTACATCTATAGTCACTTGATTTTTTATTTTTTTTTATTTTTTCTGTTTTCACTGACAGCAGTATCATGTTCCTGTTGATCTTCAAATATTCCAGTTGTGATTGGCTGGTGAGCTCCACCGAGGGGAACCGAAACACCGACTCACGTAACGTCATACACAAAAAGCCCCTTTATGGAGGAGGTCCAGTGGAGATGAAGAACTTAAACTCTAAGAAATGACACTAGAAGAAATCTGACATCAGTGTGATCGAGCACATCAACAGCGGCGGTTTTCTATTTTAGCTCTAAGAAGCTCCCTGGTTTGTGCTGAAATGTGACTCCTACAGAGCTCGGCCTATCGCGGAGCTGCTCTACTTTTGTGCACTTGAAATTAAAAATGGCGTCCCCCCCCCCCTTCGTCGAGGGAAGAAGAGGAGGAGGAGGAGGAGGAGGAGTAGGAGGAGGAGGAGTTGTGAGGAAATAAAAAGTCATGCCGAAGGAGTCTGTGAAAATGAAAAAAAAGGCAAATTTGTGGCATTGAACTGCCAGTGTGAGGTAAAGCCTGTACCCACAGAGCTAGAGTACATTAGTGGAGAGGCATGTAACTAGCGCTGCCCGCGGAGAGGCAGGATATCTAACTCATGAACGCTTTCCTATGCAGACGAGTGTTAGCAGCTGCTGCCCTTTTGCTCTTCGCAACAGGATCATCCCGTAGAAAATCAAAGCAGATCTCCTCAGAATCAGCTCACCGCTCCAAATCCACAATGACTTTAATTTATTTAATGAAACCATGCAAAGTTTTACCTTCATGCTGTGAATATTTTTAGAGCTACAGGCCCCTAAATTACATAGAAGTGGACATTTTGTGTTTTTGTTAACTTTTTACATCATTTCTGAGCTTCACAACTTCATCAGTGCAGGAGACATGTGAAACTTTCAGAGCTGAAAAACACATTGTAGACATAAAACAAGAAAAATGAGAGACAAAATTTTAAAAAATCATCAAAAGAGGGATGCAAAATGACCAAAACGACATACAAAATGACAACAATGAGAAGAAAAATGCCCCAAAGACACACAGAAGAACACAAAACTGATGCGAAATGATAGAAGGGAGACAAAAGATGAAGACAAAACAACGAAAACCAGACAGAAAATAAGAAAAACAAGAAAACTGTTTTAGCCACAGAGTGAATCATATTTAAAAGATGATTAAATTGATTAAATGTGGGTAAAAGTGAGATCTTTTATTTGCTATAACTTGTTCTATTATTGATTCCTAAAGTTGTTTATAGAGAAAAACCTGATTTAGTGTTCAGATTGTGACACCTGGATGGATGTGAAACTGATTTAGTTGCAGTTTTTAACA
>NW_007578107.1:115856-117097 GCF_000690725.1 Stegastes partitus | reverse complement strand
TGCCTTCTGTTTTTCACAGCTAGATTGTGAAAGTAGTTCACTCTGTGGAGTCATTTTGGGATGACGACCACTGCAGCTCTGATTATTCTTCATATGTATGTTGCCACGGTGATGGCGGTGCGCATAGACGCAGCGCCCCCTTCAGGAGACAACAGAAGTGAACGTTTTGAGTGTCTTGTCTATCCTACATGTTCATTCTGTAAAACTTGCAGCCAGGAGACTTTGCTGGGCGTCAGGACAGTGGACGGCGATCGGTTGTGATGTGGACATCGATCAGAGACTACGCCGGCAGTTACCTGAGAGAGAAGGAAGCGGTACAAATGTAAACAAAGGAGGAGGAAGAGAGTCGTGATCCATGCTAGGCTAAAGGCTAACCCCTCCAGACCAGCAGGACCGTCCTCCTACTCTCCAATGTCCACTCCCTCCACAACAAGCTGGACGAGTTACGTTTGCTGAGAGAAACCCACAAAGAGTGGAGGGACTGCTGTGTGTTTGCTTTAACAGAAACATGTCTCCATGACAACATCCCAGATGGACATACAGCTGGAGGAGATGCAGACAGACAGACAGCTAGCTCTGGGCATGTGTCCCTGAAGACCTACCAGGACCTGAAGAGGTTCACCATGTTCAACGAATGGTGGTGTGCATGGATACAGCGCCCCCTTCAGGAGGCAGCGAGAGTGAATGTTTAGTGCAGGGGTGTCCAATCCTGGTCCTCGAGGGCCACAGTCCTGCATGTTTTAGATGTCTCCCTCTTCCAACACACCTGATTCACATGATCAGCTCATCATCAAGCTCTGCAGAAGCCTGATAACGATCCTGATCATTAGAATCAGGTGTGTTGGACGAGGGAAACATCTAAAACATGCAGGACTGTGGCCCTCGAGGACCAGGATTGGAGACCCCTGGTTTAGTGTCTTATCCCAGACGTTCATTCTGCAAAACTAATTAAATGATCCTGAAGAAACGCTCTCTCATCTTGCCTGTACCACTGTGTATGAACAGCAACATGACAATAAACCTGATTTGATTTGATAATCTGCACCTGAACTGTATATATGTGTAAATATGTTTGGGCTTTTTTAGAGGTGGATATTTTTTGTACTTTTGATATTTATTTATCTATTACCTTTTATGGTCCGTCTTGGTTCTCCAGCTTCCTCCCACACAGTCCAAAAACATGTTGAGGTTAATTGGTGATTCTAAATTGTCCGTAGGTGTGAATGTGAGTGTGCTTGGTT
>NW_007578107.1:92588-113002 GCF_000690725.1 Stegastes partitus | reverse complement strand
TGTCTTTTTTTTATATAAACTGAGGATCTCGCAAATCACAGAAGACAAACAAATTTTTAGAAAGCACTTTCTTGTTCGTGAAATATATTAGATAGATTATTACTTTTTAAAAAATGAACAGATTTACTGTTCAGATTGTGACACCTGGATGGGTGTAAAACTGATTTGTTTGCAGTTTTTGACAGAACTCAGATGTGTTTTTGAGCCCTGAAAATGTCATGTGTCTGTCTGCTGTGCTGATGAAGTGATGAGGCTCAGAGAAGATGGAAAAAGTCCAATAAAAAGTGAGAAATGTCCACTTCTGTGTCCTTCAAGGGCCTGTAGCTGTGAACATATTCATGGCATGAAGGTACAACTTTGCATGGCTTCATTAAATCTACTAAAGTTACTGCAGATGAAACATCAGGAGAGAGGATCTGATTGATTTGTCGTGGACGGACCCAGGAGAGAAGACTGAAGCGATGTAAACTTTCTGGCTCAGATGGACGATTATCTTCTAAATCCGATGCTGCTTAGAAATGTGTGACTGAAGTGTGACGTCTCTTTTCAAACTCGCGTCTCGCTTCTGACTCGCCGAACCTTCCTCGCCATCATCATCTCCCTGATTCTCTCCGCCACCTCCTCCAGCTCCTTTTCCTTTCCGTCCTGCTGTTTCTCTTCCTCCACGCCCTTCTGCTTTCCTGCCTCCGCCTTCGGGTCGGGTTCTCTGTGGGCACAGGCTGCGGGTCAGCAGGATCCCGCAGGATTGTCACTGACCAGCTCTTTGTCTTTCTCGGGGATGCTGTCGAGGTTTCCCGCCGCCCTCTGCTGGCTCTGGAACTGGAACTGCGGTATCGGGGGAGGCTGGGGGTACGCCGGCGGTTTGGCGAGAGTTTGCAGCAGAGGAAGGGGAGACGGCAGCTGGGGAAGGGGGTGGAGGTAAGCCTGAGGAGCGGTGTGGGTCTGGAGCTGGTACAGGACCGGAGGCTGCAGGTTGGGCTTGTTCTGAGGCGGCTGCTGCTGCGGGATCTGCGGCGGCGGCGGCTGGTGGTGGTGGTGGTGGTGGTGATGGTGAGGATGGTGCTGAAGCTGAGGAGACGCCGCTCCGTTCTTGCTGAGGCCACAGGACTGAGCTGCACAGTGGATCTGACGCAGAGTGTCCAGAGCTTCACTCTTGGCGTGTTTCAGCAGGTCGGCCTGGCCCTGAGAGGAGAGACAGAAAAACACATCAACATCAACATCAGAATCAGTTCACAGCTGGACTTTCAGATACATCTTTGTAGGGTTAAATCTTAGGTTCTAATGTTTTTCATTTATTTCAGACATGCCACGATGTTGTAAAGGCAAAAAAGAGAGAAAATGAATTGCACAAAATGTGGGGGGAAAAAAAGTCAGGTAAATCTCTAGAAATAAAAATAATGTCTTAATCTTTATTCTAGTTACATTGCAAAACAAATTATGTAAGAAAAAAAAATAAAAAATCTGGCAGCAAGAGTCCAAGAAGGAAATATTTTTTTTAAAAAAGAAAAGAAAAAAGCTACATACTGTAATGTTCAATCACTGAAAATAAAAACAAAAATCCTACATAAAAAAATAAATAATTAAATACAGCAAAACTGTGTAATTTTACGGTTCCATATTGTACAAAATAACATCTCAAATCTGTATTCTTCTTCTTCTTTTTTTACTTATAAACACAATAATAATCAAAATAATTATAAAGTTGCCAAAAATGACACAATTTACCGGAGCCAGAAACTTAAAACACTTTAAAAATGGCTGCATTTTTCACTTTTGAATTCTCGTTGAACTAATCATGTGTGATGTAGGGCTGCAAGGTGGAGCAGTGGTTAGCATCGTTGCCTCGCAGCTAGAAGGTCACCGGTTCGCGTCCCGGTTAGGACACCTGGGATCTTTCTGTGTGGAGTTTGCATGTTCTCCCTGTGCAGCGTGGGTTCTCTCCGGGTTCTCCGGCTTCCTCCCACACAGTCCAAGAACATGTTGAGGTTAATTGGTGATTCTAAATTGTCCGTAGGTGTGAATGTGAGTGTGCTTGGTTGTCTGTCTCTAAGTGTGGCCCTGTGATAGACTGGTGACCTGTCCAGGGTGTCCCCTGCCTTCACCCTGAGTCAGCTGGGATAGACTCCAGCCCCCCATGACCCTAGTGAGGATTAAGTGGTGTATAGATGATGGATGTGTAATGTTCAGCTCCATCTGGTAAATTAAGCTTAAAATCACAATATTTCATCAGAATCCTTTTATTCTACACCTCTTGTTTAAAAATTTCCCCAAAATAGTGAGTTTGCATAAACTCAATTCTGTAAAATAAGTTGACTTTAGTGCAACTATAAAGTGATGACTGACTCAGCTGAGACAAAACAGTCACGAAGCAAAAAGTCTGGAACTGTTTTGTCTCGACTGAGCTGTATGGGAAGAAATTAAGATGTCAGAATCTACGGTGTGTAAAGTTAACTCTTTCTTTTTGTGCTATTTTTCACACCTTGGAGCAATGCTGTACATGCTGAGTCCATTTTATTTTTCAATTCTAGATAAATTAACAATCAAAGAAATTCTACTTCTTTTTTTCCCCATTTTTATTTTTAAATTAGGATTTATGTCATACAGCACAGAAGACATTTCTGAGTTCTCTCTCCTTCGTCATGGTCGCTCTGTTTCCATAAGGGTGCAGGACTTTATGCTGCAGTGAAAAATGAGCCCACAGTGAGGAAAAATGTGAAACTTCTTGAGATTAAAGGGGTTAATTTACCATTTATCTGCATTAGAGAACACCATGAATTCTATGCCGCCCTTTTTTGACCTCATCTATTTGTAATAAGAAGTTTTTAACGTCAAACTGAGTGTCTAAATAACGATTAATTGCGGGAAAACTGTAAGGACTTTTTTTCCCTGAATGCATTAGCGCTCAGCGTACACAAGGGGGCAGTGTGAGGCCACTGAACGGAGGCCTCTGGTTGGCTGCCAGCTCTTTGTACTGCTGCTCTCAGCTGGCGAACAGTGCTGTCATATGGTGATAATATTATACTACGTTTCTGCTCTTTATTCAAACACCCCAGAGATGAATCCCGGCCATATGTGGAGGAAGTGGTCAGGGCAGGCGTCCTGAGCTGGGCCAGCCTGCCTCCTTAAGCTAGCTGTCGCTGCCATGTGGAAATGTGGTGGACTTCTCTCCTCGGGCGGTTATTTCTGTGTGCGAGGGGCGCTTATATTATTAGAACTGTCCAAAAGCCTGACCACAAGCCGCCTTACACTTGTACAATCTCTTTCCCTTCAGGCCTTGTCCACTCCCAACATCTGCTCGGATGAATCCACAGACTTCCACCTCCCTCGGCCGACCTGTGGAGCGCCGGCCTCAAGTGTCAAAGAATAAAGGCGCAGACGTATCGCAAGGTGTTGCCCAGGTGACGCTGAAGCTCTCTTTTACCTGAGTGAATCCAGCACGCAACACCAGGAGCATGAATAAGTCATATGTTGGGGGGAAAAAAATAAAGCTGAAAATTATGTAAGTCATGACTCACCAGGCATAAAATAAGACAGCGAGGAGCTTGTCCTGCGCTGCCAGTGCCAAATCACGACGGCACTTGTGTATGGATGCATTCAGGCCTACAGCTGGTCTAATGCTGTCCACGAGGGGGGGGCTGGACTGAGCGAGGCCTGCCACCAAATCCCACCACGATAGCCTCATTAAATTCTAGCCCAGTGCCGCCTCGTTCATTAGAAACGGCCCGTTTCTTTGAGAGATATAAAGAAAGAGAGGGAGGCTGCCTTGGCTGGGTGTTATTGTCAAGGTTGGACACATCGATAGAAAGTGGAGACAAGAAGACTGAGAGCACATTTTCTCCGACTGAACCGTAATTTATGGCTTCACAGTGAGCACACCTGAATGTCAAATGATTCAAAAGTGACAACTGCTGCACAGTCAGGACTATGTGTTCACTGTGGTGAGGTGCTGGAGGGGATGTGTTGCTCCACCTGGATGAAATACGAGGCGTGTCAGAAAAGTTCCAGGACTGGTGTCACAAAAGATGTATTTCAAACTACAAATTTTCCCCTTTAGATGACCAACCAGCACGTCTACAAAGAGATCCTGCAGGCGAGAGTTGTGTCAGGACGAGTCGTGGCTGCTTCACCATGACAACCTGCTCACGATGCCCTGAGCATCCCACAGTTCCTGGCTGAGAAGAACCTCGCCGTGCTGGAGCAACCTCCCTACTCACCCCACCTGGCTCCGTGGGATTGTTTCCTCTTCCCCAAGCTCAAGGGGGTCTTCAAGGGGACCCGTTTTGAAGAAGATGGCTGTGACTTCCAGGAGTGCATGGCGGCGTGAAGGCAGAGAAGGCTGGGAAGTGTGTTGGACTCCAGGGGAAAACTTGTAGTTTGGATTTGAAATGAAGCTTTTGTGATACCAGTCCTGGAACTTTTCTGACACACCTCACACTTCAGAAGATGCTCGATTTGATTCAAAGTTCAAGTTTATGGTTTTTTCCTCCCTTACCTACTCTTGTGTGATTTTGTCTTTTGGATGGTTCTCATGCTGGACTAGTCGTGTTCCGTAAACAGACTGGGAGTCATGTTGTCAGCCAGTATTTTGGTTGATCCATAGATAGTCATGGCTCATCTATAAACGTCATGAAGCCTTTGGCAGCCACATCTTAAGTGTCTGAGCTTCACAGAAACTCCATTAATAAAACACAGGAGGACGACCACTGCAGCTCTGATTCGTGGTACCGTGGCTCCTTCTAAACCTCCTGATTACTGCTGCAGCTCTAACTGGTTTCTAGTTGATCTTCCTGAAGCCTTTTCCATCTTTGGCGAATCACTAAACATTTTTGGTGATCATAGATGGTTTTAGAAACATGTTGGAATCCCAAGTAGACTCGGTTTAGCTGAGTTTCTGCTGTACTTTGAATGTAATGTTTGTTTTTTTATTTTTTTTTAGAGCAATTGTTCATCTTACAAGTAATACAAATACCGAGAGGTGATTCAAATCCAAGTCATTTGACATTTATGTGACGTTGCACGCTGCATACGGGTTCTTAATTGAACTACCACCAACACCAAACACGTCTATTTACTGCAGCTTTTGGAGCGACGCAGCATAAAAACCTGGAAAAGATTTGAAAAGAGGTCGGAGCCGCCTCACCACAATGGAAGCTACGACGGTGGAGAACAACAAGACGCATCTTTTTTTTTTTTTTGGATTCCTAAAAGCAATACGCTTGACATTTGCTTCAAAGCCTCCCTTTCTGTCTCCCTGCATTTGCTTTCCCTCTCGACAGAAAGGTACAAGCCGGTGACAGAAAATGGGCAAACACCCTCATCGGCGGTGACAGCTCTGGTCTGACTGTGGCTCTCTGAGCGAGGCTGCACGGGGAGTTGGGGAGGTTTTAAAGAGGACACGACTCTTCTTCATCCCCGCCTCGACCGGCGAGCTTCCACTTCCCGGCCTGCTGAGAGTCTGGAGGAGCTGACAGGTGAAATAAGCGAAGCGGCTGCCAGCTTTGGCAAAAACAGTCGCCAGGCTCTCACCAAATGCTGCGAGCGAAGGACGGGAGGTTGGACAAGACGCCTTTATGCTGAGAGCATGGACGAGATTAAAAATAAGAGGGGACGTGTGTGTGTGTTCTCAGGATGAGGAGGCCACCTGTTAAATACTACTGATTCTGGAGAGAGCAGCGGAGCCTAATTTAGATCATTCTGTCTGTTGCACAGCTTCCACTGCATTAGTTGGAGAGAAGCAGCCATTTGCAGCGACATAAAGGTCCATAATGTTCCTGTTTTAGGATAGAAATGGATGTGTCTTTACGTTTTTCAGCTCAAAATCATGCCAAGATGATTCATTTCACCCTGACTGTATAACTACTGGTTTTTTACACTGTAAAAAGTGAAGGTTTTTAGCTGCTTTTTACTGTTATTTTAAAGATTTTCATCAATTTTGTTCAGTTATACATGGCAACAAGTAAAATCACAGACAAAGGTAATAATTTACATGTTAATCCTTAAAAAAAGAAAAACAGGCCAAAAGTTGTAAATAAATTTTGATAAATAATTTGTTCTTTTGCCATGTTTGACTATAAAATCCCACAGATCTACTGTTTATCAAACAGCAGAAATATCACTATTCTGCTGATATCTGCATTTACTTATAAAAGAAAATGTGTGTATTGAATATTATAAAATGAATGATGAATGTTTCTATAAATGGTCATTTGCTCTTTTACAATTTACTGTACAATTATGAAGTTTATTGTATTTACATCAGAAAAATAGAATTATTTTAAAGATACAGTTGTGACTCGATAATCCGACCCTTAACAATCCAAAACGTTGCTATCCGACAGGTTTTTAGGAAAAAACGAACGGAACCCATTAAAAACAGCCTTAACATATCGACAGCCTTGGATACCGACTCCGACATGACGCCGCCACCGATGGTAGAAACAGAACTGTGACCACTAACTAAACTAGCATCGGCAGCCAAGTACTGCCTGTGTGTTCCAGACACTTCCACCCTGTCGGAGCGCTCTCCGGAGGTGGAAGTGTCCCCCGACCACACAGAATATTCTGATATTCATCATTAATTAGGCCTGAATATCCAGAGACCAGAAAGTGCTATTGGGACCATCCCTACTAGTTATTATAACACCAATGAACAATAAATATTAACAACTAATGAGCCTTCAAGCATCAAGCCCTCCTCGTATTTGGACCTCCGTCTTGACAATCCGACATAAAAGAAGGTTTTACATTTAGTGTCCGATTATCGAGTCACGACTGTATTTTCCATGATTCGAAGGAAACTTGTGTACATTGAGGACTGAAATAAAGTAACTATTTATAGAACTGTTATTTTACAGATGTTTCCTGTTTTGTTCCTGTTTTCTGATAACAACTAGTAAAATCACAGAAAAAAAAAATTCCACGTTAACCCTAAAAATAGGTAATGAAAAATAAAAAAACTAAATCTGCTCCTTTGTATTTATTTATTGCTGTTTCGCATCATTTTAGTTGAATCATTTCGGGTTTTCCGACTTTCACGCATCTACTGCTGGGAAGATAAAACACCAAACTGAGTAAAAATTGTGAAATTTTTCTTGATTAATCAATTATATGCTTGCTCTGTAAAATGCCAGAAACCAACACAACCCAAAGATATTCAGTTTGCTGCCACAAAAAAATAAAAGAAGCTAGAAAAATATTAACATTTAAGAACCTGCAATCAGAAAATGTAAACTTTTTCTCTCCTTAAAAAAATGACTCAAACTGAATTATCGATTATCAGAATTGCTGGCAAATAACTTATGTGTACAATTCTTTTTTTTTTAAATTTACTGATGTTTAACAGATTTTCCTTGTTTTGTTAAATGACATATAAACTAATAATTGATTACTGTGAAACAAAAACAGGCCAAAACTGTAAATTTCTACATTAAAAATCTTAGTTTTAATAAAATACATTTATTTTTTATTTGTTTTGACAAGCACGACAGTAAAATGCCTCTCTTTTACTGTATTTAAATCTGTGAAAAACATAATTATTTTGCAATTTTTTCAATTTTTTCTGTTGTTTCAGGCTCATAACTCCGACTGATGTGAACTTGTGAGTTTACTTCGGGGACCGTAAGCGTCTGGATGATCGTTTCCTGCTGCTCAGATTAAACTCCACGACGTCTTAAAGCAGCTCTCTGGGCTAATTGTATTTCCCTCCTCTCTAATCCATAAATCCCTTAATTAATTACTGTTGATTCCAGTTTGATGTAGTTGCTCGTTGTAAGTATCTGGACGGGACACGACGGGACCGGCTCACACTGGCTCGTACGAACGGTAACAGTGAAAACCCACCACATGCGGCTCCGGCTGCACAGAGGAACCGACTGCAGACGGATATTTTTATCCCATCACCCTGAAATCATTTATTATTGAGTGAAGACGCTCCTTTGGCTGAGCTTTTCTGCTTCAGTGTCAGGATGTTTGATTTCCTGATTCGGTTTCGCCTTTTCATGTCTGACTGACACAAACTGGTGAAAATTAGAGCTACAGCTGAATATTACTGCTGATGATTGATTAATCCGTCTAATTGGTGTTTTAAATGAGCTGATTAATAGTGAAGAATGCAGCTCAGTGTTCCCTAAATGTGTTCGACATCTTAAGATTAGTTTTGGGGCATTATGTTTTTACAGTGTACAGCAGTGTTTCTGTGTTGGAACCTCCTCCCACCTTCAGGACGGTGATGTTCCAGGCGTAGCTCTCCATGGCCTTCTGAAGCTTCCGACCTTTCAGACCCTCCTTCGCCCCGATGCGATGCAGGTCCTCGTGGAAGTCCAGACCTGGAAGCAGACGGATGAATTATTAATAAAAACGCACAGTATCAGTGGTTATGTTCTGCTCATTGGGGTCTTGTGAGTGTTTAATGAAAAATATCTGTTAATAAATGCTGTAAAAATATAAATACAGGTTATCAGTGTATATAGATATTATACACTGCTGAAAAAAAAACACATTCAATCAACATGTTTTTACTGGAAGTACCCATGTAATTATTCAAAATATCTCTCATTTACCAAACAAATTTAAAAAAAAATAAAAATCATAAAATTATACAATTACAGAACTAATACTGTCAGTAAATGTATTTAATTTTAGAAATATATTTACAGTATAAAACTTGAATTTAACAGTTTTTTCATTAAACAAAATGGAAATATTTATGTAAAAATTCAATTACAAAAATTGTAAAATTTGTCAATGTATCTGAACAGTCAAAAAATAAATAAAAATAAATAATATTATTTCACAGTTACTCATTTTTTATGTTTTGTAACATCAGACATGGAAATTCACATTCTGTTTTTCTTTTTTGATAATTTAGTATTTTCCAAAAATTATGGAAAGAATCTGTTCAAACATTTTTCTTGTGAATACTTTTTGTAATTATGGCTTATTTGTAATAATGTCTCCTATAACAAACAATTCATGTGGAATTACAGAACCAACGCCGTCACTGAATGTATCAAATATTAAACATATGCTTACAGGAATAAACTTGAATTTATTGCACGATATATTGAAATTATGACAGATTTGTGAATTTATTGTAGCAGATAAAACATTTTAAGTTTCTTTAAAATGCATGTCTGTTTGTGTTTACACTGTAAAACAAAAACAACAACGAAAAAGAAAAAAATTCCAGCAGCTGAGGCACCAAAAATTTCTGTAAAATAACCCTAAATACTTCGTAAAATGCTTCTTTCTTTTTTTTTTTTCTTCTAAAACTTCTACTTTAACTACACTAGAGGAATTACTGATAAAACAAAGAGCAAAAAAAAAGTTCAGATTTGACGGTGTCCTCGCCGTTCCCTCTTGTTGTCACACTGATTCTGCAGAATCAACATCACAGCTGCTTCTGT
Organism: Stegastes partitus; assembly: GCF_000690725.1. Lineage (NCBI taxonomy): Eukaryota > Metazoa > Chordata > Actinopteri > Pomacentridae > Stegastes > Stegastes partitus. Next base: position 103,598 of record NW_007578107.1, on the reverse strand, counting down.
GGACAAAACCGAGGCTGTACGATGCAGGCGGACGTCTAATTAATCTATCAGGCTTCATTTAGCCTCAGCAGACCAGAACTAATCCCTCTGAGCTTTAAGAACAAACTCCTCCTAAAGCCGTAAGTCTCAGCAGGTCTGTCGGTCTGTCCGGCGCCGCTGACCCGACGCTTCCATTTACTGCGTCGACGAAACAAAACACGACTCAGAAAAACCCCATCGTGTCGTTGTCTCAGCTCTGTTCAGGAACAAGCAGAAGCTCGAGTGTGGTCAAGAAAAGTCTTGAATTAAACCTGAACTTGTAAGAGACCAGAGAATTCAGCTCGGCCCAGTGACTGGCTTCATGTTGGTTGAAAAACTGAATCCTAAGTGACGTTTCCAGCTGCACAGAGACTTTATGTTGGTGTGATGTTGCTCATGGAGTTCATCATTGATGCATGAAAACGTACACATATGGAGCTCCCAGTGCAAAGAAGAAAACTTAGATAACAACACAACACGTCATCTTGTGCTACATTTGGTAAAGAAGCACATTGTATGACCAAACTGTGGGCTAAGTTAAGTACAGAAAATAGATGCTGTGGCCTTCAGTGTTGCTCCTCTTGAACCATTTCCTTAATGAGCTTGTTTGCTGCTCTTAAATCTTCGGGGTGTGTGCTGTTCAATAGGCCAGACAGCATCTCGGATTTCTCCTCATCCTCGCCTCGCAAAATACCCACAACCACTTTGAACCATTTGAATCCCATGAAGGGTTATTTTTGGACCTTTTTGCTGCTTTTTCTTCATTTCTTTCCTTTTTTTAAATATTTATTTAACCTGCCATTTGGAGATGATAATGCTCTATTTCAACTTCTAGTGCACATGTCCATTTGTAAATATACCCCGTGTCGTAAATACCATAGTTTATATATATGTACACATATATATAAATACAGTCGTCCTCATATGTATTCATACCCTCCCATTAAAGAAGGAATAAAACAGCTGAAATAAGTTGGAATTGACAAAAGCAATAATAAATGAAAATGTAATGAAAATCATGACATTATGAAAAAAAATATGAAAAAAAAAACAAGCATGATGGGATCCGTAAACTAATATTTTGTTGAACAACCCTTTAAGGCAATAATTTCAATCAAGTGTTTTCTGACACTTTTTTTTTTTAAAATTATTCTTTTCAACCACATTTCAAAAGCAATGTCTTATTTCACTAAATTATAATTTAGTAAATTTTTATTTCTTATTACTTTTTTCAAATTTTATTTATTTCATTTTATTTTTGTTTTAACAATATATCTGTACTTTATACTCTGCACTATTGCACTTCTGGTTAGATGCTAACTGCTAACGTCGTTGCTTCGTACTTGTACACGTGTAACGACAATAAAGTTGAATCGAATCTGAATCTAATCTAATAAATCTCTTTTTCCAAACTGACCAGGTCAAAAAAGGGCAGCACACAACTGATGGTGATGCAAATAGAAACACAAGAAGGGCTTTCACATTTTTCCCCAATGTTGGTTCATTTTTCACTGCAACATAAAGTCCTGCAGCTTTATGGAAACAGAACAACCATGAAGAAGGAGAAAGAAATGTCTTCACTGCAGCACGGCAAAGTTAAAACGACACAAATAACTTAATAAAATGTTGAATTTCTTTGATAATCTGTTTTACAACAAGAGAAACCAAAAAAAAAAGCCTTGACTCAGCATGTACGACCTGCTGGTGATCCCAATAGTGGACTAAAATAAAGATTTAGCAAAAAAAAGTCTCTGAATTTCTTCTAATGTGACAGTAGGTTGCAGTTTAGTCACTAAAGGCTTTCATTTTTAAATAAAACACGTATAATAAAGTGATTTTTATGACATTTTTGGCTTAAATTTGGTTAGCTTCCTTCTCAATCCTGCAGCTGACACATGAGAACTGTTGGGAAGTTAAACAATCCTTCCTGTCGTTCCAGCTTCTAGCTCTGATAAATAGCTTAAATGTGCTGATTTTTTTTAAATACCAACATGCCTCTCAAACCACCCGGCAGATTTTTTGGGGTTCACAGTGTCAACGCTCCAAACGGTTCGTGTTTCCCAGCCTGGAAGTGGCGCTAACGGGGATTAGAGCTGATTCGATCTTGTAAATCTGTTGCAGTTAATGATGCCGGTGCAGTTTTTTTGTTTTTTTTTTGCGATGGCAAGTAACGCAAGGGAAGCTGAATAAGAGATGAAATTAGCTGCGGGCGGCTCGTCGCACTACAGCCTCTTCAAGCATTTAATTTCGCAATTATTAAACTTTCTCTTCCCCTAACAGCCGCACAGTTGCTGCTCCTTAGTGTCACTTAAACGGTGTGAAATCTGAGCTAATAAACAAAATGTGGCCCCGTGGCACAGTGCGAACACACAGGGTCTTGTGTTCTGCTGCTCTGATGGAAACAGAGAAGAAGAAGAAGAGAGGGGGTTGTATCTCTGAACAGAAACACACAAATGTAGGCGAAAACACACCTCGGTGAAGGTTTACTGCATCCACCACAGAGGGGTTTTGCCCTTGTAATGAGTGCTGCAGCAGCACCTCTTTTTCCTGCACAGGAAAAAAAAAAAAAACAGCTACAGGCTGGAGGCTGAGCGAGAGAGAAGGTAAGTAAATAATAAAATCAAACAGAATCTCCGAGATGAAAAGAAATGATGAAAACAATGACGGGGAAAGGCGGCGAGTGTTTCATTAATTTATCTCCATTCATACTCGGGCGTGTGTGTGTGTGTGTGTGTGTGTGTCATCGCTGCAAACACAAGACGGGATTTTCCAGCTGCAGACGAGCTGGGAAACAATGACTGTACAAAACCAAAGGAAGACACGTATCGGTTGGATTTTCACGGTAATGGAATCTACACAGAGTCGCCCGAAGCCATCTCAGCGCAGTGGATGGCGAGATGGAGGGAGTGTTTGCATGGATGGAGGCATCAATAAATCAGCAGAGGGAGGCAGTAGGTCCTAAACACATACAGTGAGCTCGCACCTGTTCCTGCTTTAACATGGCAGGATGCTGAGCTAAATTCAGACCTGACAGACCTCGAGATGCTGAGAAATACGCCAGGCTGCCGTACAAATGGCTTGATTATTCGAAATATCTGAGCTACAGAGTTTGTTCCGCTAGAATCTAAAAAACGAAACTCAGAGGAGCTGCTGGAGTCGATTCAGCTGCATTTGAATGGTTCCAAATGGCATCATCTCTCAATAACTACATTCATTCTAAGGGAAACAGTCTAGCATTTTATCATATGAAGAAATGTTTTACAAAAATGATTTCAAAAATTCAGGCCCCAACAATATAAACTGAACTAAATGGAGTCCACCTGTGATTTCCAATCAGTCCAACTGTATGAACATGGCTATAAAATGACCTGAATATGTAGTAAATGCATAGTCCTGACAGTGAAGCACTCCACATGTAAAAGACCTGCCAGAGGAACTCGATTGTGAGACGTCATAAAGACGGAAAAAGATCCAGAAAGGTTAAAATCAGTAGAAACACAGCTGAAGCAGTAATAAGGAGCTATAGAAGGAGCCATAGTACCTGGTTGTCTTCCTAAAATGACTCCACGGACAGTGAAATACTTTCACAATGTAGGTCGGAAAAATAGACGGCAGCTGCTATAGACCTGGCACAGGGGTTATCAGCGGAAATCAAGAGACAGTGCTTCAGAACATCAAAGAAAAACACTTGACATGAAAAATGGAATTTTACTAAACAGGCCTGATGGATGTTGGGAGAACATTCTTTGGTCACATGATACATTTGTTGGGCTCAGATGGTGTGAACCTGGTCAGGACGATGCATTCACTGTGGTTGTCCTGACCAGGTTCACACTAAACATGCTGGAGTTATAGTGAATAACAGACCAGTTTTGTGTCTTTTCGTTGTCATCTGTCTGTTAACTTGTGTTGTGGTCCCTACTTTATGTGTCCTTCTGGTCCTTCTGTGTCTCTTTGTGGTTGTTGTGGGTCTCTTTGTGGTCATTTCTTATTTCTGTGGTTGCTTTGTGTCTCTTTGTGGTCACTTTGTGTATCTTTGAGGTTGTTGTGGGTCTCTTTGTGGTCATTTTGTGTATCTTTGAGGTTGATTTGGGTCTCTTTGTGGTCATTTTGTGTATCTTTGAGGTTGATTTGGGTCTCTTTGTGGTCATTTTGTGTATCTTTGAGGTTGATTTGGGTCTCTTCGTGGTGATTTTGTGTATATTTGAGACCGACTTGGGTCTCTTTGTGGTCATTTTGTGTAACTTTGAGGTTGTTGTGGCTCTTTGTGGTCATTTTGCGTATCTTTAAGGCTGATTTGTGGCTCTTTGTGGTCATTTTGTATCTCTTCATAGTTGTCTCCATGTTCATCCGTCTGTCCTTGTGGTTGTGTTTGAATGCACAGTCCTGACAGTGAAGCTCGGAGGTGGGAGTGTGATGATATGGGGCTGCACGGGAGCAAACGGTGTTGGAGAGATGACATTTATAGACGAATGTCCGCGGATAAACAAAACTACTCGTTAACAAGAAGGCTGAAGAAGAGGAAGGCCTGCACCACGTTCACGCTGAAACAAATCCTCACCGAAGAGAAAACCCTTGTGGAAGCTGCTGAGGCGAGCTTAGAGAAGGAGTGGGAGTGGAGCGCTCCGCACACTGATTAGATATACGAGTGCAGCCACATCAGCCAGCGTACACAGTGTACACAAAAAACACAGCGGGAGCATCTGGAGGTGGTCGACTGTGCATCCCAGCTGTTTTCCCGGTTCCCCCATTAGCGATGTGTGTGATGGCGAGCCATCGATAGCGCCTGGGGGGTAGGAGGGGGGAGTCATCCAGCACCTCTCTCCATCCTCATCAACACGTCAGCTCCACTGGCCAAATTAAACTGATTAGCTGCAATAATGACTGGACATAAACTGAACACAGGAAGGAGAAGAGGAGGCGGGTGAGAGCCATAGCAACCCTGTGTGCCAGTCATTTCAGGAGTTCGGTTTGTGTCGCTCATTTCAGGACGGAGCAGCGGTTGTAATTATGCGTTTAAAAGAAAAGGACGGCACTATTGCTGCTGCTGCTCCTGTGTTAAATCATATTGTTGCTACGGCTGTGGACAGAAGAAAGCCCTGTGCAGCTCTTCTTGTTCATCTCTCGTTTGATGCAGTCGCTTCGCTTTTGACACTCTGAACCTGAAAACCAGCAAGTTTGAAAGGCGTGCTATTTCTTTTTCAGAAAATCACCAAAATTACACCATTTATCAGAGTCAGAGTGTGATATTCAACTTTCCAAGAGCCCTCAAACTTATTGTGCTGTTCAGTCAGGATAATGAAGAAAATCGTAGAATTATGATATCTCTTCTTCACTTGAAAAATTGATAGAAATGAATCCTTTACTCTAGCCGGATTTTGTAAAAAGTTGAAAAATTCTGTGTTTCTTGACACAATCGTTGAGCCAATAGTGACTCAGATGTGACCAACAGTCACATGACAAAAAATGAGGGACTTTTTTGATTGAACTGCAGGCGGTGTTTCCACAGAGTCGTGTGGAGACAAGAATACAAACAAATTAAACATGGAAGTGGTAAAATATCTATATTATGTAGAGATTCCATATGTTTTCCATTGTTGGCAACACCTGTGTGCACTTGGGAAAATGTTGGACGTGTTGATTAAATTTTTAAAAAAAGTTTTTGGTAAAATAAGTAATCAAAGAAAGTCAGCTTTTGAATTTATTTTGTTCTGATTTCTGTCATTCTCACCGTGTCATACTGTACAGAAGAGATTTCTGATTTCTCTCTCCTACTTCATGGTTGTTGTGTTTCCATAGAGGTGCAGGACTTTAGATTGCAGTGAAAATTTAATTGGAAAGTGAGTCACAGTTGCACCGAAAAGTGCAGATTTATTTATTTTTTGGGGTTGTGCTTTTACATAATTAGGGTAAAACATAAATCATAAAGAAAATATAAAAGTTTTTTGCTATTAAGAATATTTTATTTTTATATTTAGCTGAGTTAGTTGTTGCTTTTGATTTGTGCTCAGGAGGACGGAATGATTTCTTTTTTTTACACAATCTAGTTCGTACAAAAATCATCATTTATTTTGGTAAACTGTTTTGAATGAGACTTGTATGTGGATAAATTATCACGATTTGAAGCTCAGATTTGTTTCAAGGACTGCTGGAAAATGTAAAAATCCGACATTTATTTTTGTTTTTTTCTGGCTCTGATAAATGAAAATGTTTTAAATATAACACGCATTTCAAATTCACTGGTGGGTTTTTCGGCCTTTGAGAGTAACATAAAGATTGAATGAATGAATGAATGAATGAATGAATGAATTATGGATTTCTCTGAGCAGATCTCACTTTTAATGGCTGTCAGGTCCGATCACAGGCCTCGAATGAAGCTTAGACGAGGCGAACACACTCCTTCATCCGATGCTGACGGCCCGTCCTCTAGTGGCTCCTTATTCTGCTGCACACACAGCCATTATGCCAGAATTATACCTTTGGCCTCTGGATCGATCAAAGGAGCAAAACCTTCAGTTCAATCCAGCGTCCTGCCTGATCCTGCGTCTGTGTTGAGGCCGTTGCCACCGTCGGTAATCACGCGGCTATGGGATGGCGTCTGGAGGATGCACTCAGTCAATCTATCAAGATGAAGTCGAGCTTTCTCAGCCGTCACAAGGACGCTGTGGTTTTATTTTCTGTTCTCTAAAGGATACGGAACGACTGTAATGAGCCGAAGCCAAATAAAACACTAAAACTGGGAGAAAGCCTTATATAGCATTTCATTAGATGTGTGATTGCAAAATGAAATTGAAGCAGCTTATCTCAGCTGCTCTGTTTGTCACACATTCAGCATCATCAAGGTCAAGAACATTTTAGAGCGGTTTCACGACGAATTGTTCTCCAGCAGCTCAGCATTTTTCTGAAAAAAACCTGACAGCTAGCTTATACATAAAAAAAAAAAAAGGCTCAAAGTGGTTTTATTTTTGCCAATTCAGTATCTAGTGTGAAACATAAATGATTTAGGAGGACTGACTCTTTGTTTGTGGTGCAGAGCAAAGTCACCGTCATGTTTAGTTTTTATGTGAACATTTAATATTTTACATGAAAACAAAAGTTATCTGTGAAAAAATCTGCAATGACTACGTAGACTGTAAAACTAAATAAATAAAAAATAACTATTGGTAAAAAATGGTAAAAGTCTGGCAGCAAAAGTGCCAGAAAAAAATACTTTTAAAAAAGAAGCAAAAGAATCAAACAAACAAGAAAAAACAGTGCAATGCTGTAATGATGAAAAAGTGTTAAAATAGCAAAAATAATGATGAATATTGTTTTAATATTTTTTAGTTGGTTTGAATACAGTAAAAAGCTGCAACTTTATGGTCAAGAACTGCTAAAGAACTACAATTTGTAAAAGGAAACATTTTTTATGTTGACATTATTTACATTTTTTTCTTATAGTCAGCAATAAAATAATACATTTTTGAATTTTTTTAAACGAACTATCTGTAATTTAACTGTATTAACAGTTAAATTATTATATGTCAAATATTAAGTTTTGTAGTTTTAAATAAAACATATTTTTTAAATGTACCGTTTTCAGTCACCATTTGTAAAAAATACAGATATTTAATGTAAACTTTTTTTGTCACTTCGGCCTTTTCTTTCTTTTTTTGACAGTTAAAATGTAAATTAGTTATTATCAGATTACTGGTTATTATCTGTAATTTAACAAACCAGGGTACATCTGTAAAATAACAGTTTACATTTTTTCAATCTTAATGCATCTCTCTCTTTTTTAACATCTGTTTAATAATCATATTTTTGCTGATTTGGATACAGTTAATAATGTATTTTTGGGGTCAAACGTTGTAAGAGAACGGATTACCATATATTAGATTTGTGATGAGGACATTATTGATAGTTTTGGCCTCTTTTCTAACAGCTAACATGCAAATAATGACTTATTTCTGTGATTAAACTAAATTTTATCAGTAATTTAAGAAAACTGGGAAAAAAAACATTGTTCAATAAAAGAAGAAGTTTGATTTTTTACAGTGTAGTCAGTGTAAGAGTATATTTATCAATGTGGGAAGCTGAATTGAAGCTCCATGTTAAGTTTGGTGGAACCACATTTCCTTGGTGAATTAAGTGACTCAACAACACTAGGAGGCGCCATTTACCACTAAAGCCTTCATCATACACCCACAGTCAAATAAAAACCTTTCCAACTTTCAGTTTTCAAGTGTTAAAGTCCCTGTGTTAGAAAAGTGTTCCTGCCACAGACTGAATCGTGTCTAGATGACGATCCTTCATTAAACACACTCAGCTACTGTAAATAAAACACCAGCTGACTCTGAGGGGGTCAGGTGGGAGGCTCTGATTGATTTTTCATGCAGCGACCCGCTGATATCTGCAGGCGTAGACAGACTTGACATGGAAGTGATGTGAGGATGGTTTGGGAGGTGTTACGTCTGGCTGCAGCTGAGGCTCTTCAGTGCTGTCGCTCTGCATCATTCTGTCTTTCTTTACACACACGTGAATACCAAACAACTCCAAACACAGGAGCCTCGATGTTGTTGGAAGGATCGCACGATCATTCTTCGGGAAGAGGCTTCAACTTGTTGCTTTCGAAGCCCCTTTAGGATTAATTCCAGACAAGCTAGACAGCAAACAAAGCTGCAGCAAAACCCCTGACGGCAGCAGTGAGTGAAGCCTCAGCCTCCGGTGCCCAGCGACTCTCACCGCGGAGAGAGCAGCTGTGTTGGGTTTAAGCTCTGCCTTTGAAGCCGCCTCCAGCTCTGTGATCGAAGCCCCGGAGTTCAACCTGCACCCCTGGGTGACTGCACAGCACGAGTATTAGCTGGGCTTGTTGTTGTGGAGGCAGCGAAAGAGCTCTTTGCTCCATTTTTGCTCTCTGTGGGCTCTTTTTTCACTGCAATACAAAATCCTGCACCTCTATGGAAACAGAACAACCATGTAGATCACGGATCATTAAAAACAGGGGGATTTATTCAAATTTGACAAAAAAAGATTGGATTCAACACGTTCAACATGTTTCGAAGTGTTCACAAACACATGGTGACTCCACATACTATAGATATTTAACTATTTCCATGTTTGCAGCATCTTCAGTCGTCTTCAAATGTATTCATAGCCTCCCATTAAAGACAGAAAGTCACTGAAATAAGCTGAAATCGACAAAAGTAGTAATAAATAAAAATGTAATGAAAATCACGACATTGCTTTTGAATTGTGGTTCAACAGAAATATGAAAAAAAAACAAGCATGATGGGACCCGTAAACTAATATTTTGTTGAGCCAATCACTGCAATTGAGTGTTTTCTGACACATTTGTTGTTTTTTAAAAATTATTCTTTTTCAACCACAATTCAAAAGCAACATCTTATTTCAATACATTATAATTTTGCAAATTTTTATTTATTATTACTTTTTTCAATTTCTACTTATTTAAGTGACGATTGTGAATTTTGCCCCTTTTTTTTAAATGAAAGGGTATGAATACATTTGAGGACTGTATAAAATTTTTCACTCTTTCCTGCACCTCAGCTGTAGAAGATGTTTCACCGTGCTGAATGTATCTTCCAACAACTTGCTCTTCTGTGTACCGTTTCTGAGCCACGCTGCATTTATTTTATTGATCCAGTATGTTCTTAGTCTAAAATCGTCCAAAGCCAACAAGGTCAAAATCTGTAGGCTTCACATTCGCCTCAGTTGGATCTCCAGCTCTCCGATGTGAGGTACCAACATGCAAAATCGTATTCAAACTCTGACCTCCTGCTGGAGCAGCTCTCCAGCAGAGACTCTGCTGCTGAACAGAAGCAAATGAGGGAGTTTCAGCGCTGAATGCAAACGAGGCGGAGGGAAGACGAGCGGCGGCGGCGTTGCTTTATTCGAAGCCATTTCTCTCCTAATGATCTTATTATGGTTAATTTGGTCCTCCCTCCTGAAAGCCTGAACCTCTTAAAAAACACGGCGAAAACACAAAATGCTTCTTTAATTCCATCCGTGTTGTCGTTCCTCCTCCCTCCCGCTCAAACCTTTTCATTTCCCTTCCTCCTCCCAAAGGATGTTTATGCTCTCTGGCCTCTTTTCTCCCGCATCCTTTTGTCTGAGCGGCGGCTGATTGTTTTCACCTGCCCACTGACATGATAACTACTCTGCTCTGACTCACTGATGTTGATGGAGATGCTGCAGGAGAGGATACTCGCTTCTGTTAGGCTGAAGGACACGTAATGTGTTTAAAAAGGGCTGCGGATTTGTACATCTCGTGATTCATCTGGACCTTAAAAACGAAGGCGAAGATGCACTAAAAAGCATTCGGCTCCTCGAGTACATTTATTCTGCTTTCTTACGGGCGTATTTTTAAAGAAATATGCCAGTAAGTGAGGTAATTTGATTCATGTCACAGCAGCGGAGAGATCCTCGCCGAGCTGTTTGTGTTTTTCAAGTGTCAGGAAATGAGAGAATCTACACAGGAAAGATTTTTTTTTTCTCTGTAGCTTTCAGAAAACACAAAATAACATCACGGTAAGCAAAGCATATTATAGCAAAGGACAGAAAGGGCTTCCTGCATCCCATAATTAGACATACCTGCCCGTTGTGCTTGTGTGAGCTTGGAGTAGACCACATCAGCTGACTCGATCAGTGTTCTGCTGGTTTGGATCATCTGAAAGACAAAGAGGACATCAAGTTAATTTGCAGTTTGTCTCAATGTCATGCAGAGGTCTCCTCAACGAGTCCAGCTACACACAGTGGGCCTCGCTACTGTAGCGCACAGCAGACCTGAGTACGATTTCACCTAAATGTCAAATGATTAGAAATCATATTACCTTACAGTAACTGTATCAGTTGTAAATCAAACAGTAGGGGATGAGGGAACTGCGCTTATCCCATCCATCTATTATCTATACACCGCTTAATCCGCACTCGGGTCGCGGGGAGCTGGAGTCTATCCCAGCTGGGGACACCCTGGACAGGTCACCAGTCTAT